>NW_001855830.1:0-1526 GCF_000209125.1 Entamoeba dispar SAW760
GAAAAATAATGAATGTTAAAGTGTAAAGTTGAAGAATGTATGCATTATACAAATAATGGAAAATGTTTTTCAGTGTAATGAAAGATATTATATTGATAGAGAAAAGAATAAATGTAATAAATGCTCTGAACATTGTCAATATTGTAATTCAAATGAATGTATTTTATGTTATAATGGTTATCAACTTCAAAATAAAAAATGTATATTATATAAAGAACCATGTAATTATTTTAAAGGAGATATTTGTTATAAATGTCCTCTTGGATATTATAATATAAATGGTATTTGTACTAAATGTAAAGAAGGATGTATAATGTGTCAAAATAATAATACTTGTGAAAGTTGTGATATTGGTAATGGGTATTTTGGAACAAATTGTTCATATATTGAACATTCAAAAATAATTAGTTCAATAGTAATTTGTGAATATGGATATTATTATAATGGAAGCATTTGTACACAATGTGGAAATAATTGTGGAGAATGTCAAATAGATTCATATGGAATAAAAACATGTTTATCATGTATAAGTGATGAATATTATCTTAATCAACAAGGAGAATGTGTATTAGGAAAAGATATTTGTTATATTAATAATTGGAAATGTATTTCATGTATTAATCCAAATGAATATTTTAATGGAATAAATTGTATTTCTTGTGGAGATCATTGTACTTTATGTTCTACAAATGGAATTTGTGAAGGATGTGAAAATGGATATTATTTACATAAAGAATTAAATGAATTAGACCAAATTGTTTTTCAATGTAAACCAAATCCTATTACTAATTGTGTTGATTATAATAAAGGAAAATGTATATCATGTACTAATGGAACATATGCTAATAATTATCAATGTCTTCCATGTCATGTAACATGTTTAAATTGTGTATTAAATTCAAAAACATGTTCGAGTTGTATTTCAGGTTTTATGCTTCAAGAAAATACATGTATTAGTGCTAAACAAGAAATTGAATCCTGTGAAATATTTGCATCAGAAATAAAAGGAGAATGTGCAAAATGTAAAGATTTCTATTATTTAAATCAAAGTATTTGTGAACGATGTTCAAATAATTGTAAAATTTGTAATAATTTAACGTCATGTATTGAATGTGGTATAAATTATTTTTTAAATGAAACAGGAGAATGTGAATCAATTTTTCATTTAACAAATTGTAAAGAATTTGGAAACAAAGGATGTATTTATTGTGACAATAATACTTATCTTGATGGAATAAGGTGTGTTTATTGTAATAATATTCAACCAAATTGTAATAAATGTCATTGGGAAAGTGGGGTATGTATAGGATGTAAAGAAGAATATATATTATATCAAGGCAAATGTATTCATTATTCAATTATTAATCATTGTAAAATGGCATCTAATTCAATATGTACTAAATGTTCAATTTGGTATAAACCATCAATAACAGGAATAGAATGTGAAATTAATATAAAATGGTGGATAATAATTATTATAATATTTATAATAATAATAGGAATGATGATAATATTATTAATTCTTT
>NW_001855829.1:0-2684 GCF_000209125.1 Entamoeba dispar SAW760
GAAGTGTGGCCGAGTGGTCTAAGGCGATTGACTTGAAATCAATTATCCTCTGGATGCGTAGGTTCAAATCCTGCCACTGTCGTACTCTTTTTATAAAGAATATAAATAATATAGTAAAAAAGAAATATAATAAATAAAAATAAATATATATAAGAAAGGAATAATATATATTTTATTGTAACAAAAAATAGTATAATAAATAGTCATATATATACTTATAAAAAGAAATATTATAGTATAAAAAGTGAACTCTTCAACGGGGATTCGAACCCCGGTCTTTCACGTGACAGGCGAAGATACTAACCAGCTATACTATTGAAGACTTCTAATAAATTAGTATAAAAATGGGGGGAGTACTGTAAAGTAAGATAATTAAGTAATAAAGGAATAAAGGAATAAAGTAATAAAGGAATATAGGAATAAAGTAATAAAGGAATAAAGGAATAAAGTAATATAGGAATAAAGTAATAAAGGAATAAAGGAATAAAGTAATAAAGTAATAAAGTAAGATATTAAAGGTATATAAAGTATAAAGGATATGATATATGATATATAATATAAAGGATATAATATATATAATAAATAATATATATATATATATAATAGGTGTATAAAAAGTGTAAGGATAATAAGTATATAAGTAAAATATGGTAGAGGTATATATATATAAAAGAAAGGATAAAATATAAGAAAGAATAGTTATAGTTATATA
Organism: Entamoeba dispar SAW760; assembly: GCF_000209125.1. NCBI lineage: Eukaryota > Evosea > Mastigamoebida > Endamoebidae > Entamoeba > Entamoeba dispar. Next base: position 713 of record NW_001855829.1, read on the forward strand.
TATATAGTTAGATGTATAAAGGTTGATATAATGATAGTTATATAATAAAAACAGAAAATACATACATACATAAATAAATATATATATATAGGTTCATATAATAATAGTACTCAGATTGACAGTGTGGCCGAGTGGTCTAAGGCGATTGACTTGAAATCAATTATCCTCTGGATGCGTAGGTTCAAATCCTGCCACTGTCGTACTCTTTTTATAAAGAATATAAATAATATAGTAAAAAAGAAATATAATAAATAAAAATAAATATATATAAGAAAGGAATAATATATATTTTATTGTAACAAAAAATAGTATAATAAATAGTCATATATATACTTATAAAAAGAAATATTATAGTATAAAAAGTGAACTCTTCAACGGGGATTCGAACCCCGGTCTTTCACGTGACAGGCGAAGATACTAACCAGCTATACTATTGAAGACTTCTAATAAATTAGTATAAAAATGGGGGGAGTACTGTAAAGTAAGATAATTAAGTAATAAAGGAATAAAGGAATAAAGTAATAAAGGAATATAGGAATAAAGTAATAAAGGAATAAAGGAATAAAGTAATATAGGAATAAAGTAATAAAGGAATAAAGGAATAAAGTAATAAAGTAATAAAGTAAGATATTAAAGGTATATAAAGTATAAAGGATATGATATATGATATATAATATAAAGGATATAATATATATAATAAATAATATATATATATATATAATAGGTGTATAAAAAGTGTAAGGATAATAAGTATATAAGTAAAATATGGTAGAGGTATATATATATAAAAGAAAGGATAAAATATAAGAAAGAATAGTTATAGTTATATATATATAGTTAGATGTATAAAGGTTGATATAATGATAGTTATATAATAAAAACAGAAAATACATACATACATAAATAAATATATATATATATAGGTTCATATAATAATAGTACTCAGATTGACAGTGTGGCCGAGTGGTTTAAGGCGATTGACTTGAAATCAATTTTTTTTTTTTTTTTTTTTCAATTTATACCATTATTTTTTTTTTTTTTTCAAATTTTATTTTTTTTTTTTTTATTTTCAAATTTTTTTTTTTTTTTTGTTTGTTTGCCATATTTGCATTAATTATTTTTAATTTGATATATTCATTTTCACATTTTTTCATTGAGTATTGTGATAGGTACTTTTTTTTGATTATTTATGTTGCGTTGAATTGTCGTTGTAAATGAAGTTTTAATTCTTTATTACTCTATTGAATCTTTAAAATAATATAAAAATTGTTATATCATAATTCCATCTATTAGCCACATTTTGTTAGAATGTCATGTAATGAAGAAGAATCAAATATTAAAACATGATTATGTATGTAATCAATTATATAAACATATATTAATTGCCCATTTTAATGAATTTGATGAAATTTGATTTTAATAAATATCATAAATGTGTTAATAATGATGAAATTGTTATAAATTACGTTAATGATTTATTGGTTAATGACAATTCGTTTAATGCTAGAATATCAGATATATATTATCAAATCATCAAAGATAAAAATGATATATTAATGATGTCGCTATATGTCAAGATAGAAACATTGAATTAAATTATATTTACAAATTAAATAAATACAAAGAATTACAAGAGAAGTTAACACAAAATAGAGAATTAATTTATGTAGAAATAATACTTGTAATATTATCAATCAATGGGTTGATACATAAAGAAACAGTAAGAAGATTAAAAACACTAAAATTACAAATTGACTTCAACAAAATACTACGAACAATATTATTAAAATCATGAAATACTTAATATTTTACATATTTAACACTGGCAACACATTAGAAGAGGAACCTTCTAATTCTCATATGTTAGAAATGAACTCTATTGTAAAAATAGAGCATATTGAAATCACTGAAATAATCACTTCTTATTGATCATAAAAATCAAATTGTGGATATATCTATTATTTGTTGTTTT
>NW_001855828.1:0-3177 GCF_000209125.1 Entamoeba dispar SAW760
TAATAATGATGAGATGAAGAATAATTGTGTGTTGAAGAAGAACATAAGAAATAAATAAAAACAAACCACTGAATATCAAAAAAGTAGAATTGAAAAGTATGAGATTTCAGAAAAACAAAAGAAGAATTAACAACACAAATAGAAAATGAAGAACAAAAACAAATAATATCAAATCATCATCAATTTATTGATTATTTTTTATTTCAGAAATTGAGAAGAAGAAAACAATGATATTAATGATAAATAAACAACAAATACTCAGAACATCACCATGGAAAATGCAAATGAATAAAACTACCATTATAATAAAGACAATATTAGAAATAAAAGAACAAAACACTGAATATCAAAAAACAAGAAATGATAAACAAACAATAATAAAATAAAACACAAAATAAAAATAAAAATTTAATTGATATTTTGTATTGATTTGAATTAATTTAATAAATAATAAATTAAATAAGAAATTAAGATGGGAACAAATAGAAAATATAATAAAAATGATAAACTTCAATGTAAATAATGATAAAGAATACATTAATATTATTAAATAATATTTTATTATTAATTTTATTATAAAATAATGTTATTTAAAAAATATGAAATGAGTTTGATTTATGAATAAAATAATAATGATAAAATAATAAATAAAATGAAGTGTTATAAAAGTTTATCTATGTATTTAATCATCTTGTTATTTTAATCTGATACTCATTAAATTAAAATGGAAGAGTTAATAAACAAGAACACTCAACTCTTTAAAGAAGAAATAGAAACAATTCCAAATATTCAACAATCAATTGATGAGACTACTAAACAATATCAATATTATTTAGGAAGTATTAAAAATGAAATATTTGAAATACAAGATAATGAAACATATGGACAAGCCATTAAAAGAGGAGAAGGAATATTTGATAGAATTGATGAAATAGAAAGAAGAAGAAAACTAGTAATAGAAAAAGGACATGAAACAATTAAATCAGTAGAAATAATTACAAATAAAATGAACAAGATAATAGGAGAGTGCAATTCAGATGAAGAAATACTAAGTAAAACACGGAATGAATTAATAGATAAAATCATTTCAATTGAAAAAATGATCATGAAAAATAAAGTATTCAGAAAACCAAAAGAAAAAGATAAAATCACACAATCATTTAACAAAAAGAAAGAAGAATGGGAGAAAAAATATAGTGATTATTTTGAGAGGAAGAAAAAAGAAGAAGAAGAAAGAAAGAAACAAGAAGGAGAAAGATTAAGAATAATGAAAGGAATGAATACAATTGAAGAAATGAAACAACTAGAAGAATGGACAAATAAAAAAATAGGGAGTATAATATTTGATTCAGATAAAGACGATTGGAATCAGAACACATCAGTATTTAATCAAAGAATAATAAATAAAGAACATATAATAATTATTATTGAAGATGAAGATGGAAATAAATTTGGAGGATATGTTGATGTGAAAATTGATAAAGTTGAAGAATGGATAAATGATCCAAAATCATTTTTATTTTCAATAGAATCAAAAGGAAGAATAAAAGGAATGATGAAATTTGATATTGAAGAACCACAACATGCATTTTATTTATGTGATCAATCAAGTGATATACTGTTTTCATTTGGATACGGAGGTGATATCACTGTTTGTAAAGAAAATAATAAAATATTTTCACATTGTATTCAACAATCCTTTGAGTATAAAGGAACATCAAATGCACTTTGTGGAAAACAATACCCAGAATGTTTCACACCACAACGAATCATTGTAATTGAAATGAAATGATTTTTATTCATTATTATTTATTTGAAATATAAAAATAAAAAAGAACATAAAATAAAATCAATAAATGAACATTTCATCTATCAATAAATGAAATAATGAATATAAAAATGGACATATTTCATTCTTGTTTTATTTTATTTGAAATAATCATATTCATTGTGTTAATTTAATAAATAATAAAAAGAAATAAGAATAAAAGATAAATAAAAATATAATAAAATATTTATTTGATTCTTTTTTATTTATTTTTTATTTTATTTATATTATTTTATATTTCTTTATTTTATTCTTCTTCTTTTATCTTTATATTTATTATACATTTCTTATTTTATTATTTATGTTATATTCTTATATCATTTTATTCTTATTTTATATTTATTCATTATTATTCATTTCATATTAACATTGTTAAATACAATACAACATATAATAAATAAATAATATAAGATAAACAACAATAAATAATAATAATAAAATATAAACAAACAATATAAACAAATATAAAATAATAAAATATCATCTAATATAAAATAATAATAAATAATAAAAAGAAGAAATGAATGATGAAGAAAAGATAAAAATAAATATAAAAAAGATAAAAGAAAGAAATTAAATATGAAATATTATGACTATGTTTTCATCATATTGAGAAGTGTTTCTTTCACTTTATTCTTCATTTTTTATTTATATTCATTTATTGTTTTTTTAATCATTCTCAAATTAAATATTTAATCATTTAATTTGTTATCTGATTTTTATTTTGAAATAAATGAATATTAAAATTCATCATTATTTATATTGTTATTTATGTTTGACATATCAATAACATTATAATTATGGTTTATCTCATTTATCATCAATATTGTTTAAATAATCTTTCTTGATAACACATCATGTATTCAATCAAAAGTATCAATGATAAATATAATGTATCATAATAAATAATAATATTACAATCATAATAAATATATAATCTTATATCATGATAAATAATAATCCTTAATAATCAGTTATAATAACATTAATAAATAATAAACAATTAGTGTTGATGGTATGTTATCTCATTAATAGTTATATAATAATCAGATGATAACGAGTGATTCAAAGATTGATTATTTAAGATTGCATGTTGTGTCTCTGATGTGCCACATTCGAATCTCAATAAAGATGAATAAAAGAAATAAAAAAAAACAAAAATAAAATAATATCAGAGTAGAATAACTAATATACAAATAATGAAATATGAATGATATAACATTAATCAATTTTATAAAATGAGCTAAAACAAACAAAATAAAATGAAGAAATGAAAAAGATAAATAAATAATATGAAATAAATAAATGAAATGTTTATAAATCATCATTTCATATAAGAGTATATTATC
>NW_001855828.1:3277-7075 GCF_000209125.1 Entamoeba dispar SAW760
ATTTAAATAAAATAGATAATAAATAATTAATAATTAATATAATAAATTCTAATATCGTGTTTAAATATTATGTACAAAGTTATCTTTAAATCATATAATATAATAGAAATAAAATAAACTTATTCAATAAAATATTTGTTAATATTTAAAATATTCAATTATTTATGTTCTATTAATTATTTCATTTCTTTTAATATCATTTCTCTTTATTGTCATAAACTACTTCAATTGATTTATTTATTCTTTTTTCGTAATTTTATTCATTCTTTCTATTTTTCATCAACAAAACATAAATTTAAACTATCCCCTTGTTTTTTTTTTGACTCTCTGAACATATACAAAATCATCCATTTCAAATTTCTCTAATTGATATTTGAAGAATAATGAATTTAATAATATACATTTATAAACAATACAATCGAATTTCACTAATTGATGTTTGTATATTTATATTTTTAATGATGAACAACCATAAAAATAACTGCTTCTTAATTTTCTAACTACTACTTGTATATTAATGATGTTAATTCATAACATTTATTAAAACAATCATTTCAAATGATTTAACTTTTCTTTATATTGTATCTCTATATTTGTATCTATCATAATTTGTATATTTAATATTTTCATAATACTTCTTTTTCTTTTAAATATACTAAATAATCTACTGTATACTATCTATATATTTTTTAAATATTCTTCGATCTTTAAACAATTTATTTTTTATTATAAATATGAAATGTTTCAATATTAGCAAATAATTTTCTTGAATAATAATTTAAAGAAATTGGATTAAAATAAAATCGTTCCATATTTCCTTGAAATTTTTTAATTCCAATTTCTAAATTAATAAAGTCATTAACAGCATTAAAATACTTTGATGTTATCATTATTTCATTATATCCTAATTTCATTATTGATTTATTATTTATTAGTTCTTAATTTATTAGTTCTTTTAGTAATAATTTAAATGAAGTTGTTTTGTTGTTATATTCAATTCAGAAATAAAGATTAATATAAGATAAATACAGAATATGAATTTGATATTATTTCATTGAGTATTATCAATAATCTGAAAATTGAAATATGATGATCTGAATGAATTTACTGATGAATGATGAATATAAAGAGAAAATGAGATGTGTTATAAGAATATAAAATTATTTAAACATCAAAATGATGAATGTCAAGTAAATATGATAGAATAGAATAAAAATAAATAAACAAATTAATTATATCACATTGTGTATTTCATCATTAATTTATCAAATAAATACAATGTAAATAAAAAACATAATACAAAATAAAACAACTAATGAAGAAGAGATTACAATTAAGAAATAGAAGACAGATAAATTCTTTGCTCAAAGTTAAAAGTCATTGATACTTTTTGTTTTTTAGTTGATAAGAACTTGATAAATCATAAAAAAGAACATGACAATAATTACTTTCCAAATAGGAAATAAACCAATAACCACAACATATAAAACAATCAGAAATGATATGGAAAAGATTCTTAATGAGATGATCGGAATAAATGATAAAGATGTGGAGGAGTTTTATCAGAGAGAAATGAATATCATGAAAGAAATTGGAACAAAAATCAAAGAAACAGAGAAAGGATATGAATATTTGATAAAACAAGTTGAATTAATAGAAGATGCACATTACAATATCATCACAAAATGCTATGATGATAAATATCAGTTAAATGAACAAGGAAAGAGAAGTATTGTTTGTTAAATATGGTATTTTATAGAAAATACAAGAAAATAAGAAAATAGGAAAGTATCAAGAAATGTTACAGTGACATTATCAGTACAATGATAATATATTGCATCCACATTGACTACATCATCGAAAATCTTTAATTCACTTCTTTTTTAAATAAACAACACAAATAATAGAAATAAACAAAAAGAACTTGAAAAAAAGAAATGAGTGTGTTTATTGAAACAAGTCTTGGGAATGTTGTAATTGACTTATTCACAGAAGATAATCCAGTAGGATGTTATAATTTCATTAAGCTGTGTAAAATTGAATATTATCTTCATTGTATCATTTATCGAGTAATCAAATATTAATAAAATGAAAATTAAGGATAACAATAATCAAATGATTACATTCAAATGATATTGAAATGAATGAATACAAATACAATATTTCAACAACAAACAAAAGATGAATAATACAGAAAAAGAAATAAAGAAAATACATAAAATAAGAGTAAATAATACAGAAAAGAATAAATTAAAATATTAATCAAATAACAAACATACAATAAATAAATACAAATAAAAGAACAAAACAATGAAATGAATAATAAAACAATTAAGAAATAATATAAATTAAAATAAATTAAAAGTAATATTCAAGTTACATAACAAAACAAAAAATAAGAAAGAATAAAAGAATAAAGAATGATGTAAATAAATAAAAGAATTTGAATATAATAAATTAAAGAATGATAATAACATAATAAAGAAACAAGAAAATAATAAGAATTAAGAATAAGAAATATAACATAATAAATTGTAATGATTAATTCATTATTATTAATTTCATTATTCATTACTCTTTCAAATAAAATGAAATTAATAAAGAAATAAGTTAAGTTATAAACACTCATTATATTTATTATTTGATAGTGTTTGAAGTAATCTTGTTCTTTGTATGGTTGGTACTTAAATAAACCATATTTAATAAAAATTATTTCATTTCAATTACAATGATTCGTTTTGGTTTGAAATCTTTTTCACGTTGTATTCCACAAATTGTGTTTATTACTGAATTATTTTTGTAAATGCGGTATTTACGTGATGAGCATTTTTTATGCTTTTCTTTATAAACACAAATATCATTTTCTCCAATAATAAATAATTCAGAGCTTGATGAATCACATAAATAAAATGAACGCTGTAGTCTTTGAATATTAAAGTTTATTGTTCCATCCATTCTTCCATTTGACTCTATTGAAAATAAAAATGATTTTGAATCATATATCCACTTATTAACTTTATCAATTTTAGTATCAACATATCCTCCAAACTTATTTCCTTTTGTGTCTTCAATAATAATTATTATATGTTCTTTACTCACTATTCGTTTATCAAACACTGACGTGTCTTCATTCCAATCATCAATATCTGAATTAAATAGTATATCAGATATTCTTCTCTCTGTCAAACCTTCGAACTCTTTTATTAACTTTTCATAAAACGTTCTATTTCTTGACGTTGTTGTTCCCATTATTTGTTATTGTATCTTGTTTTTAAGATGTTTTATGTTATTTTAAAGTTCATTATTGATTATTATAATAAATTTATAGTTAATAACCTTGTTTTAATTGATCTACTAAATAATAAATAGACTAGTGTTAATTTTCAAGTGAAATATCTAAAGTACATGAAAACTTTCACATGAAACATTGGAATGGTTTACAACAATTTTAGAATTGTAATTAAGAAATGTTAATTAAAAAATTTTATTTTTTGTTGTTTTATTTCTATTTTTATGATTATTTTATACCTTGTTTTAAATAACATATTTATATTTTTGTTATTATTTATTATTTTTCATTTATGTTAATTTCAATAACGAATAGTATACTCAATGACTATACTTCTTTTTATTCTATCTGAAGTGTCATTTATTTGTACATTAAATAATCTAATAAATGAACTTTATTTCTTTATCTTCATTTTGATATTCTTCTTATTATTAAGTTATTTCATTTGTGTTATTTTGAACATCAAATTATTTTGTTTTCTTTAAATTTCTTCTTTCAGTGTCTTCTTA
>NW_001855827.1:0-1470 GCF_000209125.1 Entamoeba dispar SAW760
TCATTGTATTTAGTTAATATAAACATATTATTTTATTAACTTATAAAAATACAAGAATTCATAATTTATTAACAAGAGAAATGATGAATATCATTGAAGAATCAAAATAAATTTAATTAGATTCTTTTATTCTAATTTATTTTCATCATAATAATTATATTATTTGATTTAAAATTATAATTGAATGTTATTAATAACAATGTTAATGTGAATCAATGTTTATTTAATAAGATAATAAGATTAATAAGATTAATAATGTTATTCTATTTTCTATTTTATTTTCATTTATTTTATTATTCATTTAAATATATGTTATTTCTAAATGTATTTCATTTATCTTTATTATCATTTATCTTCAATATGTAATTCTATCATTTAACATATTATTGATATTCTTAAATTTCATTTTTTATTCAACATAAACAAAGTATAAAAATAACAATTGAATAACTTCATAAATAATATACAATGAAAGTATGTATGAAATAATGATATTAATAAATTATTAAATGAATAAATATAAAATGAAAAAGTATCATAATGATAAATATTGTATAATTATGAAAACAAAAATGTAAATAAAAATAAGAGATGAATAACAAATTAAATGTTTATTATAATGAATGATTAATTCAACTCTATTATTGTTTAACTCTTTAGTAATAAAATATTTTGAATATACTTGTATCATGTTTTCTATTTATTTTATTATATTTCATTAAATTCTTTATTATTTTCTGTTTCTTTTATATTTTATTTCATTCATTGTTATTTTCATCTCTTTCATTTCTTTTATTATCATTTGTAATATGATTTCATTCTTTTATTTATTGTTTTATTTCATTTTATGTTTTATTTCATTTATTATTTATTATTTCATGTTTTCTTATTCTTTGTTGTTTCTTATTTATAATTAAATATTCTATTCTTATTCATTTCTAGAATATTATTTACTCTATTCTATTATTATATCTCTTTGTTTATTTTATTCTATTATTATTATTTGTTTCTTCTTCTTTTATTATCATTTTCTTCATTTATCATATCAAATATTCTACATAACAAACATCTAACATCAAATATTTTGTTTATGAACAGTTGTTATTGTAATAACCAATATACATTTCAAAATATTCACAATAAACAGATTAACAACATGATTTTGATATTATTCTTTATTTGTTATTATTCTTATTCATTTTCATATTATTGAACTTTTCATTCAACTCTTTTCATTTCTTGTTAATTTCTTATTCATTTTTATCATTAATTTGAATATATAAACAATGATGTTATATTGAATTAGAAATACTTAAAAGATAACAAACAATTGAAATGAATAAAGATAAGAATGAATGAATTAAATGAATGAACATTAAAATTATAATAAAAGAAATGAATCAACAATAAATTAATTAATATATTCATAATAATATGTGAAATACATAAATGAAATGATGATAAGAATAA
>NW_001855826.1:0-3467 GCF_000209125.1 Entamoeba dispar SAW760
ATATAATAAATAAGAATAAATTAAATAATGAATCAGATAATAAATTATAATAAGATATAAAATTAAAGATTATAATTCATAAATAAACATATTATATATTATATTAAAGAAATAAATAGAAAATAAATAATAGAGAGAATAAAATAAATGAATAAATAATAAATATGATGAGTGTATTATCAAAAATAGAAAATATCATAATTAATTCAATTTAGAATTGTTTCATTAACATAACATATAAATTTGATAGGAAAAGGATATGTAAATCTAATAATAAGAATATAAAAGAAAGAAATATAAATAAAGAGAAAATAAAAAGGGGGTAAAATTGAATTTATTTTTATAAATAATGATTAATCATAAAATTAAATAATTTCAAATAAAATAAATAGAAAAATAAAATAATTGTATTATGTTACTTTTCAAGATAAAAAAGGGGGTAATAAAATAAAAATAAATGAGAAAATATAATTGAATTGAATAAAAAATAACAAACAAAATAAATTATAATAAGAAATTATATAAAGAAAAAGAATAATTACATTAATAACAATGATAAATAATACAGAAATGAACAAAAATATAAATACAAAATAAAAGAACAAATTTCATAAAAAAACGATAAAAATATAAAATAAAAATAAATACAAATAACATTACATTAACAATAATATTAATAATTTTATGTAATGACTATAAAAAAAATGTAAAATAAATAAACATCATTAGAAGAATAAAGAAAATATAATAATTCGTCATCCATTATTATTTAATGAAATGATAATAACTACATAATAACAATGACAAAAGTGTATACAAATGAAGATAGAGAACGATGTGGATTGAACATTCCAGAAGGATTTAATGCAATTGGTGATGAATGTTTTTATTATTGTCGTGATATTGATAAAATTAATATCCCCACATATATTACATCATTAGGAAATTGGAGATGAATGTTTTTATATTGTACATCATTAACATCTATTAATATACCATCACCAATTATTAAAATATGGTATATCTGTGTTTTGAAGGTTGTGAATCATTAACAAGTATAAATATTGAAAATATTCAATTTATTAGTGAGGATAGAATGTTTGTAGGAAAAGAAAAACTAGTTTCAATTCCTATTAATAACTTAAAAAGAATTAATGGAAAAGAAATAAGAGAAAGAGATATTAATGAATTTGTTATTCCATCATCAATTAGAAAAATAGGAGATGGATGTTTTAAGGAATGTTCATCATTAAAATCAATTGACACACCAACGCCAGTTAAATGTATAGGAAATGAATGTTTTAGTGGATGTAAATGTGAAGAATAACTAAAGAAAGATATGAGAATATGAAAAATCTACATCCAAAAAGGTGAAGAAAGTGATTAGGATGATGATGAGTTATTGTCTAAGTAAAATGAATTTTTAATAAATTTAAAGTTTTAACAAAGAAAATAATAAATGATGAAAAGAAAGAATAAAATGAAAGTAATTTTTATGAATAACATAACAAGATAAGAACAGAAATAATATAATTAGATAATGAGAATATAACAATGAATGAATAATATAAAATAAAGAATAAATAAATAATTATTGAATTAAATCAAATAAGAAAAAGATAAAAAATGAATAAATTAATTAGATGAATATTATATTTTCATTTTATAAGAATGAAATGATTAATTTTCAATAATTTTATAATTATCAATGATATATTGATTGATAATAAACATTAAATCATTTCAAATAGAATAAATATTAATTTAATCACATTTATAAACATTATATAATGTTATTTCTTATTTTAAATTAATTTTTATTTTCATTATATTTTATATAATGATTAAATATTCTATATTTCATATAAAATATGATTATCATAAATTAATTTGATTTATATTTATTTTATTTAATTCTAAAAGTAAAATAACAATCATTTTATATATATTTATAATATAATTAAAATAAATGATAAATATGAAATAAATAATAAATAAAATTAAATATATAAATGATAAAGAATGTTTAATATGTAATTTTAATAATAAATCCTAATAAATTAAATGATAATCAAAATTCAAACATAAAATAAATGATAATATAATTGTTAATAAATGAAATTAATTAAATTATGATATTATAATTTAAAATTGAATTATATAATATAATACAACATAATATTATTGAATTCAATGTTATTTTAATTTAATTTCATAATATGATATTTAACTATCATTTCATAATGAATTAATAATATTTATTTTATTAATTTATTCATAATGTTTTATTCATTCATTAATAACAAATAAATGATAAAATGAATAATAAATAATCAAATAAATAACATAATAATCATAAATAAAAAATAATTAAATAAATGTAAATAAATAACAATGATAAAACAACATATCAATATATTGAAATTAATTATTTCAAGAAATTATTATCATTCAATTTATTAAATACAAATAAAGAAATAATTAATTAATATACTTAAATGTGATATAGAGAAAACTGAATTTAAATTAAAAAATGAATATTTAATTATAAAACATTTCATACAATTTTAACAATAACAACAAACAAATAAAAAGGGGGTAAATATAAATATGTAATTTTATTTTATAAATATTTCTAATTTATCAATTGATAAAATATAAAAGAGAAAGTAAAAATAAGAATGAGATAATAGAGAAATACCATAGAATAACAATAAGAATGAATAGTTAGTTAAAGAATAAATAATTACATAATTTATAATTACTCACACACACACTATAAACAATACAAATAAAAAGAAGATAAAATATAATGAAATTAAAATGGAAATATCAAAGAATGAAATAATGTATTTTTCATTTATTTCATTTGATTTAAAATAAAAAGAGAGAATGAAATAATGTTAAATGATATCAAATATTTGTAATAGAAATATGATCAACACTAATATTAATATAATTTAATCACTTTATTTCTTTTAAAATAATTAACTGAATATGAACAATAGATAAATTAATACATTAATCAATTATTTTGTTTTCATTTAAATAAATCATTATAAATTCAATATATAAAAATAAACATAAATAATGTAAAATAAATCAAATGAATAGTAACAAAAATAAGAAAAAATAAGAGAGGGGTAATACAAAAGAATGAAGAATAAAAATAAAAATAAAATATAATTGATTTAAATAAAAATAATCGTTGACATGAAAGAATATAATTAAAATAAACATCAATCATAAATATAGAAAAACGATAAAGAAGAATGATAATATTAAATTGAAAACAATATTTAAAATAAAAAATATAATAAAAACAAAAAACAATAAAAATCCTATTATGATATAAAAATAAATACAAATAACATTCCATTATCACTTTTTATTAACGAAAATGTGACGACAAAAATAAGAATAGAATAAAATAGAAATAATAAATATTCTTCATTCATAATATTTAA
>NW_001855826.1:3567-6853 GCF_000209125.1 Entamoeba dispar SAW760
TCATATGGAATCAATATACCTGAAAAGTTTAATGTAATTGGAAAATATTGTTTTGAAAAATGTTATGATTTTGTTGATTTTGATGTTCCAACACATGTTACTAGATTAGAGGAGTATTGTTTCTATGAATGTAAATCATTAATAACAGTTAATATACCTACATCAATTAGTGAATTACCTAAAGGTTGTTTTGGTTTCTGTTCATCATTAACAACAATTAATATACCAACATCAATTAGTGAATTAGGAGATTATTGTTTTGGTAGATGTTCATCATTAAAATCAATTAATATACCTTCATCAATTACTGAATTAGGAAAAGAATGTTTTTATAGATGTGAATCATTAACATCAATTACTGTTCCATCATCTATTAGTAAATTAGGAGATTATTGTTTTAGTTTTTGTTCATCATTAAAATCACTTGATATACCATCATCAATTAGTAAATTAGGAGATCATTGTTTTGATGAATGTTCATCATTAACATCTATTAATATACCAACAACAATTAGTGAATTAGGATATGAATGTTTTTATGGATGTAAATCATTAACAACAATTAATATACCATCATCAGTTAGTAAAATAGGAATTGCTTGTTTTAAAAAGTGTTTTTCATTAACAAAAATTAATATACCAACAACAATTAGTGAATTAGGAAAAGAATGTTTTAATGAATGTAAATCATTAAAATCAATTAACATACCAACATCAGTTAAGACATTAGGAGATGGATGTTTTAAAGATTGTAAAACATTAACTAGAATTAATATACCAACAAGTGTTAGTTTAATAGGAAATGAATGTTTTAATGGATGTAAATCATTAAAATCAATCACTATTCCATCATCAATTAGAAGATTAGGAAAGGATTGTTTCAAAGGATGTTCATCATTAAGTGATATTGATATTCCAACAACAATAAGTGAAATAGAAAAAGGATGTTTTTATGGATGTCCAACAGAATTAAAAAAGAATAAAGTATTAAAGAAAATGTATTATCGAAAATATTATGATGATGATTGTATCATTGTTTAATTGAAAAGATAATTGAATAAATTTAAAGTTTTATAATATGAAAGAAACAAACAAGAAAGAAATAATATTAACAAACAAAAATATAAGAATAATAAAGAGAAAATAATAAGATAAATAGATAATAATAAATGAATAAAGAATAATTATAATAAATTTATAAAGAATAATAATAAAATAATGAAAATATAAATAAAAATAAACTAATTAATGATATTTAAATGTATAATCATAATTTTATTATTTTAATAAATTATAATAATAAAATTAATGATAAATTTAACAATTTAAATAATAATAAGTAATATAATGATATATTTAAATAATAAAATAAAATAATAGAAATATTAACATTATATAAATAATAATAATAATAATCAATTTATTTGTAATAAATATATTAATGTTATTATATTAATATCATAATATAATTGAAATAATTTTAATAGTAAATTAAGAATAAAACAAAGAATAAATAATATAAAAAGAATAAAATTGATATAAATCAACAATAAATAATATAAAATATAATAAATAATAAATATTTAAATAAAATGATGATATAATTTCAAAATATATATTAATTATATCAATAATATAAATATTATTTTGTTTAACATCTTTATTATATAATATTTAATAATATAAATTTAATATCATCTAATATTAATAATTAAATAATATAAATAAAAAGATGAAATTACAAAATGAAAAAGATAATATAAATATTTTATATTTAATTATCTTAATTCATATTTAATATTTTATATAATATTTATTCTTTTAAATATTAATTCAATTTATATTTTTATCAACATTTTATATAATAATAATATCTATAATATAGATGAAATAATAATTATACAATAAATCTAATATTTTGTAAAATCAATAATAAATATATCAAATCAACAAATAAATATTAATATAAAATGAATAAATAATAATAAATGAATATATTCAATCTATAATTAATTCATTGTTTTACATAATTACAAAATCTGATGATATTTAATTAACTAAATATTAATATAATAATCAATTATTTCTATTCATTTATCAAATCATTTATATTGAATGAATCTTGTTTCTCATATAATTACATAATAACAAGAAATGAGAATAAAAATAAGAATAAATAAAATAAAGAAAAGAGAATAAAGAAGATAAATAATAATAAAGAAAATATAATAAATAATAAACATAAAGAAAAGAGATAAAGTAAGTAAATAATGAAATAAAACAGAATAATAATAATAAAATAATTATAAGAAAATAAAATATAACGAAATACAAAAAGAAGAATAAAAGAAATAAGAATAAAAAGAAAATAGAAATATATAAGAAAGAAATAATGAAAGAGAAATAAAAAGAAAGATAAAAGAATTAATAGAAAATATAATAGAAGAAGAAAAATATAATAAATATAAGAATGAATAATAATAAATAGAAAATATATATAAATAAGATAAAGAATAAAAGAATATAATAAAAAGAGAAAACATAAGAGAATAAAATAAATAAAAAGAATAATATAAAAGAATTAAAAAACATAAATAAAACAAAAAGAAATAAAAAGAAATTAAATAAGAAATAAAGAAAAAAGAAATAAAAAAGAAAGAAGAACATCATAAAGAAATATTTAATAAATAATTAATTCAATAATTAATTGATTAAAATATGAAATAAATAAAATAAAGAATAATAAATTAATCAAATTATAAATATAAGAATAAACATAAAGAATAATACTATAAATTAAGAATAAAAAAGAATCAAAACAAAATGTAGATATGTAGTCTAGATTATTCATATAAATTTTAAAGATAAATAAATAAAAAGTAAATAAAAAAGAATAAATAAATATAAGAAATAATAAAATAAATAAATCATAAATTAAGAATAAAAAAGAAAAAATAAAAGAAAAATAAACATAAAATAAGAAAGATATAATCATTAAAATAATCAATTTATTACTTCTATTTATTATATTTTCATTATCAAAACAATGAAATGAATATAATGAAATATTTGAAATAAATAGAATAGATAAATGAAAAGAATATAAAGAATGAAATGAAATAATATAAAAAGAAAATAAAGATAATATTAAATGAATAAAATATTAAATAGAAACATATTTAATTAAATATATAATAAATAATCAACCACAATCAACAAATTGAAATAATTAATAAGAAAAAGTCAATATTGAAACAGAAATAAATAAAATAAATACAAAAACAAG
>NW_001855825.1:0-1352 GCF_000209125.1 Entamoeba dispar SAW760
ATATATCTCTTATAAGTACAAATTAATTTTAAAATCAAATAGTATTAATTAAAATGAAATTAAATATTTATTGATTCAATTTTATTTTCTTGTTCTGATAAGACAGCATAAAATAATATTAACAAGAACAAAAATGATTATTTAACATTTCAAATATTGAATAACAAATGAATGTTATTTAATAATTTAGTAATCATTAGTCCTTATTTAATAAAATATAACTAAAATTGATATTTTATCATTCTTATATAAATGGCATTCTTTCTATTATACAAACGATTGATTTATTGGTAAATGAAACTGGTTAATTATTAAATCTATTCATTTCTTTTATTGTTGGTGTTGGTTTTCATTGATTTTTTATTCATTTATGTATTCTGTTATCCATTCTTTTATTTATTCATCATTGTTGAATATTTCATTTAGAGTTATTTCAAATGCATTTTGTTGTTATCTTTCACTTTTATTCAAAACATTATTTCATCTAACAATGATTCTAACAACAAATAGAGAACAACACCATTATCAATTCATACTAATAGTCTTTATTCAATTTAATAGTATTAAAGAATAGAAAATGAAGTGAAAAAATAAATGATAAATAAACAAAACAAGAAGAGAAAATAACAAATAACATCAAATAAATGAAGGATTAAAGAAGATTAAAGAACAATAGAAAGAGAAGAAAGAATTAAAATGATATGATATGAATAATATAACGATTTATTATTTAATTCATATTTTTATATTTCATTATTATTTTATATTTATTTATATTTATATTAACAAAACAAAACAATTAAATAAATACTAAAATGAAATAAATATCAACTTTTGTTGTTCTTTATTTTCTTTTCAATTATATTCTTTTCTTTATTATTATCTTAAATTCATTGTTATTTCTTCTATACCCTCCTCTCATTCCTCGTGTTCAACGTAAAACTGTTATGAAAGTTTTAATTAATTTATTGCTTGGTCTACTTCTTTTATTATAATCTTTGATATTAGTACGTTTGGTTGTAACATTAATTTAATTCTCACATATTTTTGTACCACTTAAATTATTGACTACTCGTTCTCTTGTTTCAACTAAATCTAATTCAATCTACGCACAATCTTTAGACACCTTCACTTTTTGTTAATGGAAAGTGTTAAAAAAACATTTCCAACAGTGGAAAGAGTTGTTGGAGTAGTTCTTTAGTAGTATTTGGATCAAGATTAGTGACACAGACTGATCGATTATTACATTCTTGTTATTCTTCTGTTGGTTGTTGTTATCTTCCATTGTATTTATTATTATAATTAACATTTATTCTTTTTGTTGAATAATTTAATATGCTATTGATGACTTT
>NW_001855825.1:1452-127522 GCF_000209125.1 Entamoeba dispar SAW760
TATGAGAGTATGAATAAAATAACTGTTTAAAGAAAAGAAAAAATCAAATGATGATTATCTTAAAATAATTTGAAGGTTAAATCAAAAAAGAAATAATAAAACAATACAATGATAAATAATAAAACAATAATGAGATTAGGATATAATGAAATAATGATAACATCAATGTATTTTAATGATATTAAAGATTTTATTAATTTACAAATTGGAATTAAAAGATTTCAAGGAAATATAGAACGATTTCATTTTAATCCAATTAAGTTAAATAATATTCAAGAAAATTGTTTCCTAACATTGAAACATTTCATATTTATAATAATATAATGAAATATTTAATGATGGAAGAATATTTAAATATGTAATATGGTATGATATTAGTTATTCACTATATTAAAAGAAAAAGGAAAATGTAAAAACATAGAATATATACAAAAGAAGATAGAAATAGATATTGGAATAAATACCATAGAAGTTAAATCAATTGGAGATGGATATTTTATGTTTTGTTGTGGTATGAAAGAAATTAATATACAATCATCAATTAGTGAAATATAAAACAGACATTTTTATGAATGTTCATCATTAACATTAATTAATAAGAAAATGTACAATTCGTTAGTGAAGATAGGACATTTGTAAAAACAGAAAATAAGGCATCAATTGAAATTAATAATTTAAAAAGAATGAATGAAAAAGAAATATAATGAAGATATAATGAATTTATTATTCCATCAACAGTTAGTGAATTAGGAAATAAATGTTTTTGTTAGTGTTCATTATTAAAATCAATTACCATACTTAATTCTGTCAGAAAATTAAAAGATAAATGTTTTAGAGGATGTTTTTCATTAACATCAATTAATTTACCATCACCAGTTAGTGAATTAGGATATGACAGTTTCTTCAAATGTACATCATTAACAAACATCAACATTCTATTAACAATTACATCATTTAGATATGGATGAAAAGAAGAATTAAAGAATACCAGAAAAATGTTTTGTTGTAAAACAATTGATAAAATAATTAAATCGTTCATTTATTTTGAATATTTAATGTTCATTCAATGATTAAATCATCATTGTCATTGATATTTGTGATATTATTTCATTTTTGTTATTAAATTATGTTATTATTTGATGACATGATACCACGTTATTCCACGTTGATATGAATAACAAAATATGAATAACAACCAACACAACAACAAGTCATCACATCATCCTCATTAAGTATTTAAAGGAACTTGAACAAATAACAAGCATTTAGAAATAAAACATGGACCCAAACAAATGGACAGATGCAACTGTTCAAATGTTCAAAGAATCACAAGAAATAGCATTTGAAAGAAAAAATGCATACATTATGCCAATTCATATGATGGAAGCAATTGTTGAAGAAGAATCAAATATTGTTATCCGAATAGTTGAAATGATGGGAGGTGATGTTAATAAATTAAGGAAAGAAATAAAAGAAACAATGAATAAAATTGCAGTTCAAAATCCACCACCAGTTGATATTGGACTTCATCCAACAACACAACAAGTATTAAGAAGAGCAATAGAGAAACAAAAAATAATGGGAGACTCATATCTTGCAATAGATGTAATTGTAATGTCATTAATGGAAGAGAAAGAAATTAGTACAATAGTAGGAAATAGTGGAATTAATGTGAAAGAATTTAACAAAAAAATAACAGAAATGAGAAAAGGACAAAGTGTAGAAACAAAAGAAGCAGAAAGTCAATATGAAGCATTAAAGAAATATGGAAATGATTTAACAGCACAAGCAGAAAGTGGAAAGATGGATCCAATTATTGGAAGAGATGAAGAAATTAAACGAGTTATTCGTATTTTATCAAGAAGAACAAAAAATAATCCAGTATTAATAGGAGAACCAGGAGTAGGTAAAACAGCAGTAGTTGAAGGACTTGCACAACGAATCGTTAAAGGAGATGTTCCAAGTAATTTACAATGTCGAGTTATTGGATTAGATATGGGAGCATTAATAGCAGGAGCACAATATAGAGGACAATTTGAAGAAAGATTAAAAGCAGTAATAAAAGAAGTTAAAGAGAGTAAAATACCTATTATATTATTTATAGATGAAATTCATACAGTATTAGGAGCAGGAGCAACAGGAGAAGGAGCAATGGATGCAGCTAATATTTTAAAACCAATGTTATCAAGAGGAGAATTACGATGTATTGGAGCAACAACAATAGAAGAATATAGAAAATATGTAGAAAAAGATCCAGCATTTGAAAGACGATTCCAACAAGTTTATGTAAATGAGCCAAGTGAAGAAGATACATTATATATTCTTCGAGGAATACGAGAGAAATATGAAAATCATTATGGATTAACAATTACCGATTCAGCATTAGTTTCAGCAGCAACATTAAGTAAAAGATATATTAATGGAAGATTTCTTCCAGATAAAGCAATTGATTTAGTTGATGAAGCATGTGCTACATTATTTACACAAAAGAATTCACAACCAGAAGAAATAGATAAATTAGAAAGAAGAGAAACACAATTAAATGTAGAGAAAATAGCATTAGAAAGAGACATTAAAGAAAGTGATGAAGACCATAATAAAATGATTAAAGAAAGACTACAAGATATTGAAAAAGAATTAAGTGAAAATAAAGAGAAATTAACAAAATTACGAATTAACTATGAAAAAGAAAAAGGAGGAAGTGAAGAAATGAAAGAACTTGCAACGAAAATAGAAGCTATGAAACATAAAGCAGAAAGTACTAAAGATTTAGAAGTAGCAGCTGATTTAAAATATTATGCAATACCAGAAGCAGAAAAAAGAATGAAAGAATTAAAGGAACAAAATAAAGAAACAACAATGATATCATTACAAGTTACACCAACACAAATAGAAGAAGTAGTTAGTAGATGGACAGGAATTCCTGTTACTAAAATGAATCAAACAGAGAAAATAAGACTAATGAAATTAGAAGAAGAACTACATAAACGAGTAATAGGACAAAATGAAGCAGTAACAGCAGTTAGTGATGCAATTATTCGAAGTAGAGGAGGATTAGGAAATGAAAAACGACCAACAGGTAGTTTTATGTTTTTAGGACCAAGTGGAGTAGGAAAAACCGAATTAGCAAAAGCATTAGCAGTTGAATTATTTGATGATGAACAAAATATAGTTAGAATAGATATGAGTGAATATATGGAAAGTCATAGTGTATCAAGATTAATAGGAGCACCACCAGGATATGTAGGATATGAAGAAGGAGGACAATTGACAGAGGCAATTCGTAGAAAACCATATAGTGTAATATTATTTGATGAAATTGAAAAAGCACATCCACAAGTATTTAATGTATTATTACAATTATTAGATGAAGGAAGATTAACAGATGGAAGAGGAAGAACAGTTGATTTTAAGAATACTATTGTTATTATGACATCAAATTTAGGAAGTGAAATAATAATGAAAGGAGTAGAAACAGAAGGACAAGTTAGTAGAAAAGTTAAAGAAACAGTAATGGAAATAGTAAAGAAAACATTTAAACCAGAGTTTCTTAATAGATTAGATGATATTATAGTATTCTCACCACTTTCAGAGAAAGAATTAAAAGAAATAGTTAAATTACAAATGGGAGAAGTGATTAAAATGATTAAAAAGAGATATCCATTAAGTGAAGTAGAAATGACAGAATCAGCAATAGAAGGAATCATTAAATCAGGATATTCAATAGCATATGGAGCAAGACCAATGCGACGATATATAGAAAAGACAGTAGTAACTTCAATAACAAAATCAATAATAAGTGGAATGATGAAAGAGAAGAATAAAATTCAAATAGATTATGAAAATGATAAAATTCAAGTCAAAATAACAGATAAATGATAATAATAATTGAATGTATTTAGTAAATAAAATTGGTTGAAAGAAAAACAAACTGTGCAAAGAGGTAGAACATATCAATTCTACTTAAATAACCCTTGCTAATATTCATAAAATCTAGATATGAATAAGTATAATAATTGAATTTTTTTATTGTACAATTCCTTTTGGACCACTCTTTCTATTATTTGAAAGGATACAAAATATTAAATAAAGAAAGGGTAATATCAAGGTATTTTCTTACATAATGGTTTATGATAATCTTTTCTGATGATGTTCGAATTGTTGAAGTTATAAATAAAAAATATTTAGTGAATATTAGGAATAAAAGAAAACAAACATTTTTATAGAATTTATTTTCAAAAAAAAAAGATTTTTAAAAGAAAGTTTTCATGTAATTTCTTTCATCCAACTTTATGAACAATAATGATAAACAAATAAGAATGAAAGTAATAAAATAATTCAGTTAAAATAATTCATTATTTTAATTCGAATAAATAAAAGAAATTGTTTTGAAACAAGTTTAGATAAAAAAAGATAACAACAATCATAGTAAAAATACTATTTAATTAAATGAAATAACATTTATTTGATTAATAAAATATAGGTGAATTTACAATAACAGTAAATCCTGAATTAACAGGAATAAAAACAGAGTGAATTTGAATTTGTTGTGTTGGTTGATTCTCTACCAAATCAGCAAAATGAGAGAAGAATCGATTTTTGATTTGATTAGCTGTTCTTCCAGGAAGATACTTTCTTATTTCAGTCCATTTATTTCCATACACATTTCTATACTTCAACAATATTTGATCTTCTTCATAAGACCAAGGCTTACGAATAATATTAGGATCAAACCTATTATAATAACGATCTTTGCATTGTTTTTTTGTTCTTCCTGGAACACATTCATCTACTAAGTCCCAATTATTAATCCCATACAATTGAATAGCATTTTGGAGTAGTACATCTTCTTCTTTTGTCCATGATAACACAATTTTACTTTTCTTTTTATGAACAGTCACTCCACGAGACTGAATTTCCCCTTGAAGCTTAGGAAGAAGATCACTTAACGAGCATTGACGTGAATCAATCTGCATCAATTATATTCGACTTCTGTTTTACCAAAAAAGTTCTTCAAGATTGTATTTATACTATTAAAACCCCAAAACAAATTTGTCGTTTCCATTTCCGTTAAAATCGAGTTGTCAAAATCATCTTTGAATTCATCTTAAAATACATCGTTTTTTTTCGTTCTTTTCAATCATCATGAAACAAATGTTCACTTTTGAACATATTTTTCATTCTATTCTATTTTTATATAGTTCAAATTTTTTATTATTGTATAACAAAAATATAATATTTTTTCTATTCTTATTTTTTGTTAACCGATCTATTTTTGTTTTACTAATTTTAATATTAGTTATTTTTATTTTAAGAATTTCAACAAAAAAGTACTATTTATCATTAGTTTTTTATACTATAAAGAATAGTTTGTTAGTTATTCAAATCATCCTTAACACCATCTCTAAAACAAATAATCCAGTTCTTTTCACAAAAATATGAAACATTAAAACAAAAAGAAGAAAAATAATCAACTAAAAAAAAATATTTTTGTTATTGAGGATGGAAAAGGTCAAAACAAAAAAGTTATGTTTTAAAGACAAGGACAAAAAACCCAAGAAACGTGAGAATACAGAAGAGAGACCTGAAGAAACAAAAGCACAGATAGAACAAAAGAAAGTATTACAACAAAGAAAGCTTGAAGAAACAAAGAAAGGAGAAAAAGGTTATCAAGAAAAGAGAAAAGAATTGAATGAACGATTATCTAAACAGACTGATATTAATGATTTATTTAGAACAAACTGTTCATGGATTGAAAGGGTTGAACATTTATGATTTTATTCCATATTATTTTAAACACCAATCTCATATAAAAATTAGTATCTTTTCTTTTTAAAATAAATCACAAACAATGTGTTTAATTAAATTATTATTTCTTGAACAATCTAATATAGTTAAAAAGATATTGTAATTTTATTTGTAACTGAATAAATAACAAGATAAAATGAAAAGAAAGAAACAAACCATTCGTTGTGATAATGATGGGAGAAAATCCGAATCTCGGTTTGGTAAAATTCCCATTTTACTAAATTTATAGACTGCAATCCCAAGTATACCACAACAAGCAATCAAATAAACTACTTTAAGAATTAAGATCGTATTTTTGTCAATGGTCGTATATTTTTTAAAGACTTCATTTACGTTTGAAACCGAATTAACAAAATTACTTATTAAAGTAGCAGTAAACATAAGGTTAATATAACTTACTGAAGAACCTGTTAACCATGCCATTAATAACATTGGAATATTTGAAGTAACTGGTCCGAGTGCAGTTGAAAATGCTTGTTTAATTTTCATTTGAAGTTGTTGTTGTTTGTTCATCACTTCAATTCCAATTGAGAAGAACAAAAATTCCACAAAAAAAGAAAAATAAAAAAAAACTAAAAAAGAAAATAAAATGAGATTTAATCATATCTTTTATTATTCATTAATTAAATGAAAGGAGTTATCAATACTGAAGAATTTCCACGGTGTTCTATTAAAAGGAATTTATGTATTAAAATCAATAAAACAAAATTAGAAATTGGAGAAAAAGAATGGATATGTTCAATTCAATTTATATCAACTATATCTAAATCTAAAAGTTCATTTATACCACTATTAAAAGGAGAGAACAGGTATGATGAAGTTATTATATTTCCATATATACATTATTATAATTTAAACGACTTTCTTTTAATTAAACTATTTAAAAAATCAAAGAAAGAAAATAAACAAATTGGTGGATGTAAATTTTCACTTCAAGAAACGTTTATTTCAGAATTTAAAGGAAGTCTTCAAATTATTGGAATTGGGAAATTTAATGGAAAAGAATTTGGGGAATTAAATATTGAGGCATGTTCTGTGCCAAGTGAGTATTGTTCGATTAATGAAATAAACCAATTTCGAAAAGAATGTTTAACTGAATATGAGCAACAACTAAGAGTATTTAATGTTACTGAAAAAATACCAGAAAAGAGGTCAAGAGCAGCTACATTGAGACGAGTTATGCATCTTCAAAAGAAAGAACAAACCCAAATAATTGAAAAAAGAATTTTATCACCACGTGAAGAAGAACAAACAGAAGTGGAAGATATTCATGAAGATTTACCATTAAAAGGGATAAGTGAAGGAATAATAATTATAGTACAAGCAAAGAAAAAAAGAAGTGAACAAATTAGAAAAATCATTGAGTCATCAGACAATTATGAAAAATATCATTTTGTTGAAGTATTTAATGGTAACTTTAATGAACAAGTTATTCCGTTTTTAATAGAAAATACAAGAAATGGTATTTCTCTTCCAATTGTTTTATGTGGTGGAGATTGGTTTATTGGTTTATTTGTTCGACAACTTTCATGTGTCAATCAAAGAAAAAAAATAGCTGATATTCTTCTATTTTTTATTCCAACAACAAAAAATTGTTTAATTGCAAAAGAATTAGGAAAAATAGATTTAAAATATAAAGCAAATTTCTGTATTAATTGGTTAAATAGTATGGAAAATAATAAAGAAAAAGCGTTAATTTCTATTGAAGAATATTTGTGTTGTAAATGTATTCAAAAAATGATATTAAGTGAAGTAAATTTTTGTGAAGGAGAAAAAAGCAAAAATATACCAATGATTATTTCAGCAAAAGTTATTTGTGGAAATAAAACTGTTACTATTGATTATTGGAAATTAAAAGATAAAAAAATTCAAGTTAATAAAATGAAAAAAAGTTTTGATTCTATTGAAATTTATAAAGAACATAAAAATGATAATTTTATTATGATTCCTTTTAAAATAGGTCAAAAAAATATTGAAAAAGAAGAAGAACATATCACTTGTAATAAAATTATTATTACTTCTGATAGTTATGAATTAAAAATTATTATCGATAGAATGATTATGAGCTCTAATGCTAATTATATTACTTTTAAATTGGATTTAAATGGTAATTCTTTCTCTATTCAATCTTTCAATTAAATTTATTTTATTATTTGTTTATTATCTTGTCATTCAATTCATCGTATTGAATTTCATTGTTTGATAAATTTAATTTAAAAAATAATGATGTAAATATTTTGATATATTAAAATTATAGAACTATAAAAAAAATGTTAATATATCATTCATTTCGTAAAAAAATGTTGAATTTAAGCTAAAATATATTGAAAATATTTGTTTATGTTCATTTTTTATTAATTTCATATTTTGGTTTGTGAAATAAATATCATATATAAATATTCCTTGAATATAATTTAAACCATTTTCATATTATTTTTGATACTGCTTATATATTTTTATAGTAATTTTTATGAAAAATTGATAATTAGAAAAATTGTTACGAGTTAGTCTAAGTTAATTAACAAATTCAGTCAGTAATATTCAAATAGTTTTTAATAGAGTTGGTATGAAAGGGAACCCAGAAAAGAGTTAAATTAATTTCTTAATAATAAATACTCTTACATTCATCATTTTCAAATATTTTTTACTAACTAAATTGATAAATGATTATGTTATTAATTTTTATGAATTTGGATAAGAAAAAACAAAATGAAATGAACAAGAAATTAATTATTAACCAAGATAAAACAATAACAAAGAGAATCAGAAATGAATAAATAAGGAGAGAAAATAAAAGAAAATAAAAGAAAAAAAAAGGAAAAAAGAATAAATTTTAAAGAGAAATATTTTGTGATATAAAACAAAGGATGAAAGAACTAAAAAAGTGAAGAAATCAAAATAAAACAAATGAGTGAAACAAAAACAACAAATGAACTAATAGAACCAGTTCATAAAAAATCAAAAGTAATAGACAAATTATTTAAAAAAGAACGGTCATTACCTCAACTTAGTCAACACCAAATAAAGAAACCAGTTGAAGTTTGAAAATAAATTATTAATAGTTATATATAATAAAAGAAAGAAATAATAAAATAAATAGTTTCCAATACAAAGAAGTTTAAGTCCACCAGTGTTATTAGATGATTTTGGAGATACAGGACTAACTTCAGTAATTGAAATTGACGATGAATATTTAATACAGACAAAAGCATTTATAAAAGATTCTAAAGTTTGTTAAAAATAAAAATACAATAATACCAATAATAATAAAATAGAATAAAATACATCAAATATTAATGGGAAATGATACATATAATATTTGGCTTGAATATTCTAAAACACAAAACTTTTCAATGTTTAATAAATGGAATAATTTTTTAATTACTAAATTTACAGATAGAACAAAAAGACCATTAATCATTATTAATGCCGATGAATTTCAATTAAAAGATTATTCATTTAATGAAAACCAAATTAAATTATTTTATTTGTATTTAATAAATAAATTGGATCAATACGTAAATCAAGAATATATAATTGTTTATATTGACTCAAGTGATTCTCTTCCATTACAATTATTTAAATCTTTATATCAATTATTTCCTGAAAAATATCATAACAATTTATATTATATTTTATTATTAATGCCTGAAACTATTAAATTAAAATTTACTACTTCTTTATTATCTCATAAAACTATTTCAAAAATTAAATTAATAAAAGACCTTTATGATTTATATGAAGATATCCCTGTTGGTGTTATTCAAATTCCTCAATGGGCATTAATTAGTTATACTTCAATTCCTCATCCAATTTTTGGTATTTCATTAAAAGATGCAAATAAAAGTAATTATAGAGGTCGCTCTGGAATTCCACTTGTCATTGAGTGTGGTATTCAATATTTTTCTGCAAATATTGATGCTTTTACAACTGAAGGCATTTTTAGAATGAGTGGAAATAAAGAACGTGTAGACCAATATATTGAAGCATTTAATTATTGTAGAATTACTTCATTTCCATTGACTGAAGACCCACACATTGTTACTTCTGTAATGAAAACATATTTGCAATCACTTCCTGAACCGTTATTGACAGCAGATATTGGTCAAGAAGTAGTAAAAATTTTTTGTTTGTTTACTTCCTTTTAAATAAAAGAAATAGTATTAACACCATAGCTTCTATTCCAAATAATAACACTACTTCCCAATTAAAAGAATTAATTTTACAAATTCCAAATGAAAATAGACAATTGTTATTGGCTTTAGTTAATTTAGCTCATTTAATTTCAACTCAACAACAATTTAATAAAATGGATCGAGTTAATATGGGTACTATATTTGGTCCTTATATATTCTGGAAAGAATACTCGATGAAATCTATTTCTGAGGTTAAATGTGTTAATGCTTTATTTACTTACTTAATTACAAATATCAGCGATTTTATTGATGTTATGTTAGATTGATTGATTAATTATTATCAACAAACTAATGAATTTTATAACTTATTCAATTATTCTTTGTTTTGTTTTTAATACATTCTATTTTATACCTCTTTAAATTTCTCCTTCTAACCCAATCATCTCTGGTTTAAAATCTTTTAAAGACTCTAATACTATTGGGACTCTATTGAATATTGGATCATCTTTAATATGAATGTCTGGTATAGCAATTGTAAATGCTCCTGATGCTAGTCCTGCTTCTACTCCATTGACTGCATCTTCAAATACAATTGTTTTACTCATATCTTTTTCTCCACAAAGTTCTGCTGCTCTAATAAAAATATCAGGTGCAGGTTTTGAGTGATGAACAGAAGAATCATCTCCACAAACTATTACATCAACACATTGTAATAATTCTTGATTATTCTTCATTTTTGTTTCAAAAATTGTTTTTGCACTACTTGTAGCAATAGCAATTTTTAATCCTTTTTGTTTTAAGAATTTTAAAATTTCTAATGCTTTTGGAAATGGTTTTACTTCTTCACATCGTTGTGCTAATCGTTCTTTTTTAAATTTAACCATCTAAATTTTATTATTATTATCAAAGTGATATTCATTGTTCTTATTAACAAACGTCTTCTTTAGTCTTTGAAATGTGATGTGCTTTAATAATAATTGGATTAGCATATTCAGCTGACTTTCCCATAACTTGTTTTCTAGTTTCCCAATCATATTTCTTTCCATCACCATACAAATTAATAAATTCTTGATTAATTGCAGCGTACATAGATTCTGTATCAATTAAAGTACCGTCTAAATCAAATAATGCACAAGTATATTTCATTTGAAATGAAGAAATGAAATTTAAAGGGTTGAAAAGGGTTTATAAAATAACAACTCAGAAAAAGAAAGTTGTAAAAAGTATATGATAATTACGAAAATAATTTTAAATTATAATGAACCACAATTGGTTAGACATTACTTCTTCTTTTCATTATTTAATTTAATGAAATAAAAGAAGATAATAAATAAGAATTAAAAAGTTAATTTAAATTCATTTTGTTGTTTCTTTTTTAATTTTTTCATTCTTATCTTCTTCTTTTACTTTAGATTGAATAGAGTCTTTTTGTTGTTGTAATAACGAAATTTGTTCTAAATGATTTTTACGAAGAATATGGATTTTAGAACAAACATATAAAAATAGTTCTCTATGTTCTTCAGGAATTAAATCGACTAATTGTTTTTCTGTTAATTCAAATGTAGAAAATAAGTTGTCATAAGATTTTACTTTTAATATTGATACAATAAATTTAAATAGAATTCTTACTCTATTATAACTAATCATTCCTTTCATATCGTTTTCTATTGCTTTGTCTAAAATTACACATGTTTTAAATAATTGATCAGGAGTAGTAGAATTATTATAACTTTGAAATATATTTTGTGTGACTGTTACTTTAAATTGATTTCTTGGTTTTGCCATCCATGTACAATATAAATTAAATTGTTCAGCAATAGCATTTGGATGTCCATTTGTTGAAAGTAAAATTAATATTGAAAAGAGTAGTATGTCAATAGTTTGTTGATAAAATGATGTTGTTTCATCATCACTAACATTAACATGTTCTAAACATTTTTTTAATTGTTCAAATGCTGCTGTTTGTGCTGTAGATAATTCTTGATAAATTAGTTATATTCAATTTATAGAAATAAATAATTTAATTACAAATAATGATGTTTTATTTCTGTTTTTTTTTTTTATAAATTAAATAATAAACAAACCATATTTAACTGATAACATACAAATTGTTTCAAATACTAAGTATTGTAATTCATATGATGTTGATGGAACTAATGCTTTTAAATAATATGTACATGCCATATTTGGATGTTCTAAAGTATATAACATTGTACCAAATCTAATAGAATACATTGAAATATTTGTTGGGTCTTCCTTTTCTGCTTTTTCTAATATTCTTTCAAAACAATCATTCATTAATAAAACACATTCATCAAATGATACTCCATTATATAATTTAATATCCATTTCACTCTCCCAATATCTTTCTGCAGCAAATAATAATTTTTGAATATCACATTCTCCAGAAATCATTTGAGCATCATACATTGCATCAGCAGAAACTCTTTTATCAGGATGTGTTAATGCATAGTTATATAATTTATTGATATCGTTATTTGTTTTTTTCCATCTCCCAAGAAGAATAGTGTTATAATAATTAATAACCGAATCATTACTCATCAAAAATTGTATCCAAAAACAATTCTAGTTTTTTTTTTCTTTTTTAAGTTCTGATTTTAAATTTGTTATTTAAATTAAGATAAATATTTTTATGTTATTTATAAAAGAAAGAAAAACAAAGAAAGATACTAGAAAATATTATAGTCTTAAAAATATGGAAATTGAAGAATATCCACATACATGGACAATTTCACAAACACAAAAATTTAATATTCAAAAAGAAGTAACAGAAATACCAATTAATTTATTTGTTATACCATCAAATTGTGAAACATTTTGTTATATCATAATATCATATTCTTTTGGATTTAATATTTATAAAAGTAACCAAACTGAATCACCTCTTGTTCCAATAACTCAATACTCATATGGTAAACCAATAATATTTTCATTTATTATTCGTAGTACATATAGTTATACTTTTGAGTTATGGTTTATCTTTAAGAATGAAGATAATTCATTACGTATGTCATTTGTTTCATTTGACCCTTTTAAAGATAATTTAATAACTGACTCTGGTGCATTATCAAAGTATGTCATTAAACAAAATGATATTATTACACAAGTAGAACAAAAAGATAATATTCTTGCTCTTGTCTCATTTAATAGACTTATTGTAATTCGTGGACATGAACAAATAGCTAATAAATTGTTTAAAAATGAAATCACTGCAATGACAAATAATGGAAGAAGTGTTTTTATTGGATTTATTAATGGTGATTTGGTTGAATACTCAATTTTATCTGAATCACTTACTGAAGTTTCTCAACATCATGCACCAATTACTTCAATTACTTATACAATAGATTCAATAGTTTGTTTTTATATATTTATATATTATTTAATAAATATTTTGGATATCAAAAATAGTTAGAACATAAATTAATAATCTTTATTAATATTATCTAGTATGTTGGTACATTAGATGGAAAGTTACACATACATCCTCTTGTTCAGAGAGTAATTTCTAGAAAAAAAGCTGTCATAGAGTTAGATGGTTCTGCAATCTATACAGTTTATTCTAATCATCTTGCTAAATTTCCATTAATTGTTTTATGTAGGAAAGGTATTCATGTGATTACAACCCAATCAAATGAAGTAGTATTTACCCCAATATCACCACCTAATAATACAAATGTTTTGACAATGGGAGTAAATTTAGAAGTTGGGGTTATTGCATTGTTATGTGATAATGAAATGACACTTTATTCTATTTAATTGAAGTAATGATTGTTTTCCATTTTAAGAGAATTATGAAGAATTGAAAAGAAGAAAAAGGAATTCTAAAAAGAAATTATAAAGAATAATAAAAAAAATCATAAAATATAATAAAGAATAATTATAAGAAAAAAAAAATAAAAAGAATAAGATAAAGAAAGTTGATATTAAAAAGTAATTAAAAAAGAATGCCACATAGTAGACTAATTCTTTCAGAATTACCAATAGAAACGAAAAATAAAGTTATTATATCTCCACTTCATACACATATTTGTTATCAGGAAAAAAATACATTAAAAATAGTTGAAATTTCAAGTAAGAAAGAAACAATAATTTCAGAAGTAAAAGAATTTATTACAGTATTATTAGGAAAGAATGAAGGAGTAGTATATTATACTAAGAAAAGTATTATTTTTCATGGATTTAATTCAGGTGATTTTATTCTTACAGAATCATTAAATGATGAAAAATTAATTTTACATTCAACATATGAAGGATTTATTGTATGTATATTTCGTCCATATAGAGTTGATGTTATTGGATATAATTCAACATTTAGACCAACAATGTTATCTCCATTTAAAAATTATTTATTACATTCATCCCAAAATAATATTTTAGCAGTAATTACAGGTGATAAAAAATTACATTTATTTATTCCACGTGTTCCAGCGTTTTCAGTTACATTATCATTTTTAACATCTCTTCCAAAAAAGTTTACATTTACTTCAGAATTAGAATATTTTGCATTTATTTATGAAGATAAAGTTATAATATTTAGAAATAGAAATAGTATTCAAATGACTCAAATGAAACTTAGTCAAATTGATTTTTTCTTTCAAATTTCTGCACAAAACCCAAATTCATTTACTATTATTAATGAAAAAGATGTTTCTGATATTTATATTAGTTCAACTTCTGTATTATGTGTTATAGGAGAAAATATTAAAACATTTAATATTTGTAATATAAAAGAAGAACCATTAATATCTACAGGAGTAGAAACATATTCATTTATTGGATATGGAGGATATGGATCAATTATTATATTAGAAAATAAAAATATTATTTGTTATGTTAGAGATGTACAATCAGATAGTATTTTGAGAGGAATGATTAGTCTAGGATTTGAGAAAATGTGGACAAAGTTAGTAAATTCAAATACTGAATTACAAAATGCTGATAGAAAGTTAATTGAATTTGAAGATTCAATGAGAGGACTTAGATTAGATAGTGCAAAGAAAATATTAGAAGAAATGAAAGATGTTCAAGTTTCACAAGCATTAAAGATTACAGAGGAATATTATAATTCAGGAGTTGAAAAGAAAATGTATTATAGAGATCTTTCTATTATTGCAGAGATTGGATTAGCATGTATTGTAAAAGAAATACATAATAATAAAAAACAAAGAATTATGAAATATGCAGAAAATGAAACAAAATTTATTGAAACAATTTTAATGGAAGAAGATATGTTACTTTCTAATGAAAAACAACAAATAAAGAAAGAAGAAAATATGATGAGAAAATCAGGGAATTTTGAAAATATTTCAGAACAAAAGAAAATTGGATTATTAGATGGAATTATGAATGGAAATATTGTTACAACAATGAATAAATATGGATTTAAATCAGAAGAAATTAAAGAATATTGTATGAAATTTGTATATCAATTTATTGTTAATCAAGAAATTAAAGAAGC
The DNA here is from genome assembly GCF_000209125.1 of Entamoeba dispar SAW760. Classification (NCBI taxonomy): domain Eukaryota; phylum Evosea; order Mastigamoebida; family Endamoebidae; genus Entamoeba; species Entamoeba dispar. The sequence goes on from NW_001855825.1 coordinate 16,879, forward strand.
TATTCATTTATTAATGAGATTAGGATATAAAGATATTAAAATAATTATGAAGGAATTATATGATAATACACATTTAATAATTATTAGAAAAGAAATTGAAAAAGTAATGAAAGAAATATTAATTGAAGAGAATAAATATATAAATGAATATGAAGAATATTTAGATAGAATAAAAATTGAAAATAAATATGAAATAAAAATAAAAGAATTAAAAGAAACACAAGAAGAATTAGAAAGTGAATTTACAAAAGAAACAATGAAAAAATATGGAATATCATATGAACAAGGATTCACAGATAATATTGCTATTATTCCAAGAATTAATAATAAAAGTGGAAAAGCAATAGGATTAAGTATTAAAAATATTGAACAATTAAATGAAGAAGAAAAAAATATGATTCTTAGAGAAGAAGGGAAATATGAAATAGAAGATATTGAAATTAAATTTAATTTATTACATGGAAAAATAAAAGAGATTGAAGAAATACTTAATACAGGAAAAGAAAAAAATATTAAAGAAATTAATGAAAAGAAAGAAATTACACCATTAATTGTTAAAAAGAGTATTAATAAATATATGATAACACATCCAAATGAAGAAATGATTATTAAAGCAGAAAATGAAGGAATTAATAATGAATTAATGAGAATATTATTAATTGGAAAGAATGAAATTAAAAAAACATATTTAGATATGATTCAAATTATTGAATATCTTCCAATATTTTGTGAAATTAAAGAAAGATATCATTCTACAGAAACACCACAACAATGGATGAAAAGAATTATTCAAATGGATAAATGGAATGATGAAAATGAAGAAAAAGTTATTAATAAAAAAATTAATATTCAAAAAGAAGAAGCAGAAGGATGTGAAATTAAATCATTATATGAAACATTAATGAAAATAGAATATAAACCAATGGAAACATTTAAAATGCCATTTCCACAAAAAGAAATAAAAAAATATAAAATGAAATTAAAAGATTATTTAAGTGATAAAAGAATTATTGAAGTAATTAGAAATAAAGAAATAATGGAAGAAAGTAAAAATATTCTTTTATTTAATAAAGATATGAGAGAAATGGCAAGTTTTATTAAAGAATTTTTAGGAGATAAATATATTCGATTAAATACACTCATTAAAAAAGTAATTGAAGAAGATGGAAATCAAGAATATAAAAATATAATAACAATTGAAGAATTAGATAAACAAGAAAATAAAATAGAATTTCTTAAATATTTAGAAAGAAGAGCAGAACCTATTAATCTTGCAAATGAATTAAGAAATTATTTAGCAAATAGATGGGGATTAGAATTAAGTAAAAGACAAATTGAAATTATTTGTGAGAATGAAAATTTAATAGAATTATTAGAAAGTAGTGATGAACATGGATATAATAATAATATAATTAATAAATGTGTAAAAGAAAATTGGCCAGAATCTCCATTAAAAAGTCATATTGAAATTAATGAAAATGAAGAATTTTTAAATCAAAGTATTGGAGTTATTATGAAAGGATTTTGTAAAGAAGAAGAAAGTGGATTAAGTTATATGAATTGGATATTTGAAGAAGGAGATAAAAAAATATTAATATTAAGATTTTTTGAAAGTGCAATTGTTGGGAAAACATTACAAACATGTCAAACAGATAATATAGAAGAAGGAATAATATATGTAATTAATCAATTAATTGAACAAGAATTTAAATGTAATAGAATTATTGAAGGATTTGAATTCTTTGATAAAAATAATCCATTAACATTTTTCTTTAAAATAATATATTTTATTTCTATTGCTAGTTTTGGAGAAATTATTCAATTAAAGAAAAGATTAAATGAAGTAATAATAAATAAAAAATGGAATATTGGTACAATAGAAAATATTATAAAAATTATGAAATCTATTATTATAAAATTTATTAAATTTTATCTTTCATCACCAGAATTAATTGAAAGATTATTAAAAGAATTATTAAGTATTGAAAAATTACCAAAAGAAGTTATTCAATTATGTAAAGAAAGAAAAGAAATAAATAAATTAATTGATCAATTTGGATTAAAATTAAAAAGAGATTGTCAAAAAGAAGAAATTGTTAATGAATTAATTATAAATGGAGAATATATTATTGCACATTCATTTGCTGTAGAATATGTTCCTAATGATATTTTCTTACCAATTCAAAAAGAGATTGAACAAATGATTAAAAAAGAGAAATTAAAAGGAAAAGAAAAATGGGATAAAATTAATGAAATTATTTGTAAAAGAACATGTAGATTTGTTGATGCAGGAAAATATTTCTTTGAAGAAGCAATAAAAATGAATTCATATCAAGATTATGAAAGAAAATATAAAGATATTGCAAATGAAATGTTAATAATTTTAAATTATTCAATAGAATGGTTAAATAAAGAAGAAAGTAGTTGTAAAGAAGCACAAAATATGATTAAAAAAGCAGAAAAATTAAGACATATTTATGAAGAAAGTAAAAATAAAAATATTGGAGCAGCATATATTGAAAAAGCAAGTGAAGAATCAATTTATTATCTTATAAATAGAGGAGATTATAGTTTAGCAATGATAATGAATGAAAAAATAAATTGTAATGAAATGAAAATTTTTAAAGAAGGATATGAATTTATTATTAATCCACAAAGTTATAATATTTTAATAAATGAAGGAATTGAATTTTTTGAAAAACTTATAAAACAAAGTAATAAAATTAGAAGAGGAATTCAAATATTAAAAATGAGATATTTAATTATATATAAATATTATTCAGATAAATCAGTTATTTTAGCATTAATAAGAGATTCAACTGTATTTAGAAATAAAGAAATAGATATTATTAATACAATTTGTGGAATAAATACATTAAAAAAATTTTCATCAAAATTAACACATTGGAATTTAATTTTTGAAGAAACAAAAGAATTTATTAATTGTGAATTAATAGAAGATAAAGAATTAGTACCAATATTATCTAGATTATATGTTGATATAGCATTAAATGTAAAACCAATTTGTATTACAGGATATCCAGTAAATGTTATTAAAGGATTTTTAGGATTATTAAAAGATCCAGAAAATATAATTGAAATAATGTTACAATATTGTAGTGAAACAGAAAATTATTTTGTATTATCTGAATGTTTTTCTTGTTGTTATATTGCAGGAGAAATAAAATGTTCATCAAAAATAATGAAAAAATTAATGAAAATAATTTCAAAAAGAATGAAAGAAATGTTAAAAACACAAAATTTAATTCATTTTATTAGATTTGCAGTAAAAACAAAAACATTAAATGAATTTTTAATTAAAAATGAAGAAGATAAAGAATATATAAGTTTACCTAAAATTGCTCTTCAACAATCATTTAAAAGTAAATTTGATAGTCAACAAATTATTCCATCAATTGAAGAAAAAAGTTTATTTGAAAATCAAATTTATTATCTTTCTGATTTAAAAGATATTCAAATAAATCCTGAATTACAATATCATTCTAATTATGAACAAATTATTTCTGATTGTTATACTATTTTAAATACTTCAATGGAAGGTGGACTTTTTTATTTTGAAAAAGCAAATAAAATTGTTCAAAATTTTATTACTTCAATTTCAAATCAAATTAAATTAACAATTCCTATATCAATGTGGTATCCTCAATTTATAGAAGCAATGAAATGTTATGCTCGTGCTATTGGATTCTTTAGAAATGAACAAGAATATTATTGGGCAAATAAATCTGGACAAATGATTGGTATTTTATCTTTACAAATTTATTTTGATAATGTACAATTAATTGGATTAAATACTGAACGTGCTTTAAATCAAATGATGTATTTTACTTCTTTTGATGATGCTTTTATTTTTGCAAATTATTATAATTTATTAGAACCTTTAAAATGGTCTAAATCTTTATATTACCAATGTATTCTAAATGGAAATAAAATTTATTTTGATCATTGGTTATCTGCTTTTGTTTTAGATAAACCTACTTTGACTGATATTTTAGAATATCATGAACGAAATGAAAAATTGATTAATGGAAGAAGAAAAGATAGTATTAATTGGGATTATTTCATTTCAAAAGTAAAAAGAATTAATCCTTCTTTATTTTATTTATGTGAAGGTCGTCCTTTAACACAAACTAAAATTCCTTCTGAACTTAAACTTATGATATTAAACTCAAATCTTTCACTTGATTCATTAAAATAAATTTATTCTTCTTTTTCATATTAAAATATTTTATTTTTTTTTTTTTTTATTTTATTTAAAACTTCAAAACTAAAATAGAATAAAAATTTAATTAAAAAATATCTTAAAAAAAAAAAAATAGTAAATACTAAGTTAAATAATGTCAATTAAATGGAGTACTCCACCTGGAATTCCTTCTGTAACAAACTATGATAATAAAATTGGAAAACAAGATTTACCAAAACCAACTCTTTCTCCAAATGAATATAATTTACAAGTTATTTTACCAAAAATTACACCAATAGTACCTGTTCAATCATATCCTGATTCTTTTTATGAATTAACTCCAAATGAAGTTAAAATCCTTATGCAACCAATTCAAAAACCAGACCATTTAATTTCAAAATCTTATCAAGAAGATCAACGAATTATAAGAAATTCAAAATATAAGAAAACAACTATTAAAATAAAATTTCCTGATAATACTGAATTAATTCGTTGTTTTCATCCTTTACAAATAGCTCATGATATCTATAATTTTATTGATGAATCTCTTCGTTTAAAAATAAAATATGCATTAAAATTATCTACAGGAAAACGTGATTTAATTAAAAATGATGAACAGACATTAGCTAAATTAAATCTTGTTCCAGGAGCTATATTATTAATAGTTTTTGAAGATTATAAATCAGTAGAAAAACCATATCTTAAAGAAGAATTAATGTCATTAGCAATTCAAAAGAAATAAAAAATTATTTATGGTAATTTCTTTAAAGATGGTATATTGATTGTTTTTGTCAAAAAAGAAAATAAACATCTCCTCTTTTTTTTTTATAACAACAACAACAATAATCTCTATAAAAAGAGAACTTAAAAACAAAAGAAACCCAAAATAAAAGTAGAAATGAGTGAATTTCCTTCTCATAAACAAAGTAAAGACACAATTTCTGGAATGTTTGATCTAACAAATGATACAGACTTTACTATTGAAGTTCCTCGTAAACAAAGTATTTCTACTGATAAAACTAGTATTATTTCTTCAATAACAAAAATAGAAAAGAAAGCACCTTTGATTGTTAAAACAGGAAAAGCATTTAAATATGAAAATGGAATACCAATTAATTTAGGAAATGTTGCTATTGCAGTAATTGATGAAGACAAAATATTTTCTTTATTACTTTATAAAACAGGAAATGTAATTATAACAAAGAGTATGATTTACAATAATTTTCCAATAGTTGTTTGTTATTTTTTATTTTTAATTAGATAATATAATGGATAAAGAATGATAACTCAACTGAATAGATTCAAGAAAATAGATTTTGGTACTTTAAAGACAGTCAAGGAGTTGGATGGAATATAAAATTTAAGAATGATATTGATAGATTACAACTTTCTATTAAAATTCTTGAATGTTTAAGTCTTAATTGTCATCATGGAGTAATATTAAAAACATCTATTGATAAGGAAAATGAAGAAATATTCAATGAAAAAATTAAAATTAAATACAAATTATGTTCAATTGAGAAGGAATTTTCATTTGGAGATGAAGAAAGTATAGAAATAGAAATGACATCACCAATTGGAATTTTATTAAGAAGTATTAAATTCACTGAAAATACAACTGCTATCATTGTTGGAACACCAGAAAATTTAGAATTAATAAAACATATTGGAACACAATTAATTTGTATTTGTATTGAAAAGATAGAAAGGTCTGATTCAAAGAAGAAGGATTTAACTATTGAATTTATAGGAAAAACTGAGTTATTAGAACAACCAGAACCAACAGAAACTAAATCCACAAAAACTGTATTAGAAAGAGTTTCTTCAATTGGTAAACCATTAACTGGACTAATTCCAACAGTCACTGATAAGTCATTGAAAGAGTCAAAAGAGATTAGTGATGAAAGGTTCAATGAGAATGAAGAAAAGAAACAACCTAGTAGTGAGAATGTTCAAAAAAGTAATCATCCAAAAAAGACAAAAGAAGAATGGGATGACATTAATCAACAACTTCAAAATATGAATGAAATGATAAGAAGAATAAATACAAAACTAGAAGGGAAAGAAGGAGATGTTGTTGGGATGGTCATAAAGTTAAAAGAAGAAAAAGATGAGATAGAACAAAAAGTTAAAGAAAAAGTATTAGAAAATGAAAAATTGAAGAAAGAATTAGATGAAACAAAGAAAGAAGTTGAAAACTATAAGAAAATAAACAAACAACTATCAATTGAAGTTAATGAATTAAAAAACAAGAAAGAAGGATTACATAAAGAAAAAATAATTCAAATCATTGAAGAAGAAAAAAAGAAAGAAGTTAACATAACCACATTGTTTGAACAAATTAGAAAAGAGTGTGATACAGGAATGAAGAGAGTCATGCAAAAAGTATATGCTGACACTGTCATTGGAATACAAGACTTTGATAATATTAATGAAATACAAAATGTGTTGAGGTCAGTTATTAAAGAAACAACACTTAATGGCATTCAAGAAGTTTTCAAACAAATTGAAGAGATTCAACCTAAAGAAACAATCAACTTAGATAATATAATAAAATCAATACAACTCGAATCAGAGGATATTGACAATCAATAATTCATCCTTCAATTAATTTGTTATTTTTTAAACAACAAAAGAATATCATGAATGAACAACAAACATTATTTTAAGTAAATAAAATGACTTTTTATCTATGATTTAATGTTTATGTTCTTCTTTAATTATAAATTATTTATTACTTAAATGAGTGTAAATGAAATAATTCAAGTTACTGTATTTTTATTTTGATTATCTTATATTGTAAATTTCATGTTATTTGAAATTGATTTTTATTAACAACTTGTATAGAATTAACTCATGTAACAAACCTTCTTACAAAAGTATAAGAAAATATGTTATTAATAAAATAGTGTTTGTATTTGAATTGTGTTCAATCTATTGTTGAATTTCTAAATAATTAGATTGAAACAAGAATTTATTCTATTCTAATTAACACTTTATTTATATTCTTCTATTCATTATTGACCCACACATTACTATTCTCCTTTTATTCAATGTTTCTTGTTTGTTATTGTTTACGTTATTGACATTATGTTTAATGTTTGTTGTATCAATAACATCAGCCATAATAGATGACACTTTCTGAAAAGATATTGTTGATGGAGAGAAAAAGAACCTTTTCCAATCCCAAATAAAAATGTGGTTTAACAAACTTAATCTATGTTATTAGTATGTTATTTCTTCAATTCAATAATGATAAATTGGTTGTATCTCATTTTCATAACTCATATTCATTAATATCTCAACATGTCAGTACTTTATAATATCTGATATGAAATGATTGACAAAGTGATGGTTACAATTGCAGTTCAACATAAATATTAGTTATAACACAATAAGAGTAGTTTTAGTTTTTATAGTTATTGTATCTTTTCTTTACAAATCAATAAAGAGAGTCGAAATGACAAAGAAATTATAGTAATTATGAACACAACAATCATTGATGATAGTGTTATTACGGTAACTAAAAATGGGAATAAGAGAAAAAGGAAGAGAAATGATGAAAAAGAATGACATGAAAGAAAAAAAGTGAAATTATGAAGTAGAAGAAGATGAAAAGAATAAAAGTAGAAAGTTGAGAATATAAAATGAAAGAAGATAAAAAGTAGTAATTCAAAATGAGATAATAAAAGATGAAAAGAATCATGAAATAAGGGTATATTTTTTATTATAGAAATTAGAAATATCAAATAAAAAGTATTTAATTTATTGATACAAATTATTTAACTTTATTTATTGATTTTTATTTTTATGATTTTTATTTATATGTATTATTTATTATCAGTGTTATTATTATCAGTTATAGATGTGATTAGTATATAACATCTAATAAATGATAAATAATAAATAATAATTTAATATGATATAGATAGAAGATATAAAAAATAAATAAATAATAATAAATGATAAAGAAATAATAAGAGAAATGATATAATAATAAATAAAATATATAAAAGAAATAATAAATAAAATCAATATAATATAAATAAAATAATAATAAATATAAAAAGAAAATAGATATAAAATATAAAAATATAATCAAAATGAAAATAAGATAAAGAAATATATTCATATATAAGAAATTATATATAAATAGAAGTGTATTCATATATAAAATAAAATATAAATAATAAGAATATAAAAGTAATAAAATATGATAAATATAAAATATATAGATAATATGATGATATATATAATATAAAAATAAAAATAAATATAAATAAAAAGTAGTTAATTAAGTATTAATAGAACTTGTGTCTATTGTTCCTGCCTCAGCGGAGACTAATCCCGTCCCTTCGCTTAAAAGTATTTGTTCTTCAACTATTAGCTTATTCTTTGCTTTTAGTTGTTGAACTGTGAGAATTTTCTTTTCTCATTTTTGATGTGGAATAGAGTATTTTAAACATCCCTTATTTAAATATTCATTATTTAATTTCTTTTTGATTTTGGTGAGTATTAAAATTATTCTTTATTTTCTTATTTTAAAGAGAGTATATAATTACTAGTGTATTGCTTTGGGCTAATATTCTTTTAGCCTCAACCACTTGACCCTTTTCTTTTGATAATCTTTCTTATATTATCAAATAATACTTGTATTCTAACAAGTAATAATAACATCTTTATAAATACCCATTCGTTTATTGTCAATGATATTCTGTCATTGTACATAATAAACACTGTTATTCTTGCAGTATTAGGTAAGATGTTTTTCTAACCAAACGCAACGTCATAACCAGTCCATAACTGGGGGGAATCGAAGGATGGAAATATTTTAGGGATCTGTGTGGTGTCTCTGACGTGCTACCTTCGAATCACAAAATAAAAATAAATATAATAATAAAATATATAAATATATAAAAATAAAATACATAAATAAAATAATAATAACATAATAATAAAAATGTATACATACATTGAATCAAATATCATTTCTGAATCATTTATATTTCAGAACAATTTATCATAAAATGATATAAAATATAAACAAATATAAATGAATATAGAATGAGTATTTAATTTAATTTTTATTTTTTAGGAGCAAAATAATAAAAACTATTATTTTATTGATTCAAAATATTTTGCCCTTTTCTTTTTTTTGTGTTTTTTATTTAGATACATTATTTCTTTGCTTATTTTGGTTCCTGTTACATTATTTTCTTTTTATTTTATTAATGAAAAATTATAACAAAATATAGTAAAATATTATTAAAGAATAAAAATAAGAGAATTAAAATATCACTTTTACTTATCTATATTAATTAAGTCATATTTATTATATTTATTATTCATATTTTATATTAACACTGTACATTCTAATTCACTTCCTGTATTATGTTTATTCAGTATAAATAAATTATTTATAAATGAAATTGATATTACAAAGTAAATATAATAAACATATAAAATAATAAAATAAATAAAATAAGAGAATATAAAGAAGAATAATAAAATAAAATATAATCATCTTATTCTTATTTTATATTAGATGATATTTTATCATTTTATATTTGTTTATGTTGTTTGTTTATATTTTATTATTATTATTTATTGTTGTTTATCTTATATCATTTATTTATTATATGTTGTATTGTTATTTAACAATGTTAATATGAAATGAATAATAATGAATAAAAATAAAATAAGAATAAAATGATATAAGAATATAACATAAATAATAAAATAAGAAATATATAATAGATATAAAGATAAAAGAAGAAGAATAAAATAAAAAATAAATAAAAAAGAATAAAATAAATATTTTATTATATTTTTATTTATTTTTTATTATTTCTTTTTATTATTTATTAAATTAACACAATGAATATGAATATTTCAAATGAAATAAAACAAGAATGAAATATGAACATTTTTATATTCATCACTTCATTTATTGATAGATAAAATGTTTATTTATTGATTTTATTTTATATTCTTTTTTATTTTTATATTTCAAATACATAATAATGAATAAAAATCAATTCATTTCAATTACAACGATTCGTTCTGGTGTAAAATGTTCTGGATATTGTTTTCCACAAAGTGCATTTGATATTCCTTTATATTCAAACGAACGTTGTTTACACCATGATATTGTTTTATAATGTTCTTTAAGAAAACCAATATCATTTCCATATCCAAATCCAAATAAATAATCATTTGTTTGATTATTTAAATAAAATGCATATTGTGGTTCTTTAATATCAAATTTCATCATTCCTTGTATTCTTCCTTTTGATTCTAATGAAAATAAAAATGATTTTGGATCATTTATATATTTATCAACTTTATCAATTTTCTCATTAACATATCCTCCAAATTTATTTCCATCTTTATCTTCAATAATAATTATTATATGTTCTTTATTTATTATTCTTTGATTAAATACTGATGTATTCTTATTCCAATCATCAATATCTGAATCAAATATTATATTGGATACTCTTCTTGATGTCCATTCTTCTAGTTGTTTAACTTCTTCAGTTGTGTTCATTCCTTTCATTCTTCGTAATCTTTCTTCTCCTTTCTTTCTTTCTCTTTTTTCTTCTTCTTCTTTTCTTTTCTTCTTTTCTAAATAATCACTATAATGGGTGTTCCATTCTTCTTTGTTCTTAATAAATATTGTTTTAATATTGTTAATTTCTTCTTCTAATTTCTTAATTTTATCTTCTTTATTCATTTCTTCCATGTGAATGATTTTATCTATTACTTCATTCTTTGCTTTATTAACTGTTTCTGAATCATTATTACATTCTTCTATTATTTTGTTCATTTTATTTTTAATTATTTCCATTTGATTAATTGTTTCTTGTCCTTTTTCTATTATTAATCTTCTTCTTCTAACTACTTCATCCATTCTATCAAATATTCCTTCTCCTCTTTTAATTGCTTGTTCATATGTTTCATTATCTTGTTTCTCAAATATTTCATTTTTAATACTTCCTAAATAATATTGATATTGTTTAGTAGTATCATTAATCATTTGTTGAATATTTGGAAGTGTTTCTACTACTTCTTTAATTAAATGATTATTCATCACTGATTCCATTTTAATTTAATGAATATCAGATCAAAATAATAAGATTAAATACTTAAATATACTTTATAACACTTCATTTTATTTATTATTATAATAAACATCATTTCATTTTTATTGTTTTAAATAACAATAATAAAAACAAGAAAATAAAGATAATAAAAATAAAAAATAACAAAACATCTCATCATAATTAATGATAATATCACATAATAATGATAGAAATGAAAATGAAATAGAAACCAAAGAACAATCAACTTACAAAGAAATAGTGAAAATGAAAAATAAATGATGATAATTAAAATTAAAATAAAAGAATGAGAAATAAGAAATGATAGAGAAATATGAGATATGATAATATCTGAAATCAATGAATGATTATAATAATAATAAGAAGAAAGAAGAAACTAGAGATAAATCAAATCAACAACTAAATAGTAATAAGACGAGAGAACAATAAGAATAAGTAGAAAAAGATAAATAATATACAATAAGAACAGTATCAAATAATGCCAATACAATAACATGATAAATAAATTTAACAAAGAAATATAAAAACAGAAAGTTATAATAAATACACAACATTATAACATCAAAATTGAATATGAAAGAAACTACAAGGATTAAAAATATAGGGAAATAAAGAATAAGAAATAATAATAATAATAATAATAACCAAGAAGAGAAGAAAACACAATAAATCAAACAAATAGAATTTTAATTGATGTGTTGTATTGTTTTGCAATTAATTGGTTAAATAAGAAATTAAATAAGAAATTAAGATGGGAACAAATAGAAAATATAATAAAAATAATAAATAATAATGTAAATAATGATAAAGAATACATTAATAATATTAAAATATCACATAGAATAAAAGAAACAACTAAAAGATATATTAAAATGAAATTGAACTCCATCATATAAAATAGAGTGTAATTCAATAATAAAAAATATTAATATGAAAAATAATACTATTGATATTGATAATGAATATATTAATATTATCATCAATCAAGTTAAAGAAATGAAAATAAATTAAATCATAATTTAGAATAAAAGATACAGAAATTATGATAATATCATCATTATATTATATGATTTAAATTTAATTATGATGAAAATAAATAACTAGAAATCATCATGCATTGACACTATATAATTTTATTAATTGAAGAAAATATCAATGTCAAGATAATATATTATTAATATATTTAATAAATAGTTAAATTTCAATGAAATCATCAAATTAAATATGGTAAATTGAAGAACAATATTAATCAACAAATGAAGTGATATGAACAATGTTATTAATTAACATCATATCAATTGTATAAATATAATTATGAAAAATATTTATATCATTATTAAAAGATAAGATTCATAATAGAATTAACATGAATAGTGAATCATTTAAAATTAATAAAAATTAATTATAATGTAAATTATAATTTCTTGATGATAAATAATTAATAATTAATAATTATATATTAAATCATCAGAAATAAGATAAATATACAAATCTATAGATTCATATTATGATATTAATAAATTATATGAATCAGTAAATCATGAATAAGTAATATAAATATTAAAATAATTTAATATAGAATGAATCAACATAAATAATGTATAAAATATGATGAATAAAATGAATATAATTATATGATATAAATATAATGAATATAAATGATATATTAAAATGATTAATTTTACATTATGATTCATTATCATTTTTATCATCATCAAAATAAATATAATTTATCAAATCAGTGAATAGAAGTTCAATAATATAAATACATTATATAATAAAGAAATGAGAATAATGACACAAAATAATGAATAAATGAGAACAATCAACAAATAAATTAAATAAATAATAATTTGAATAAAGAAATGAAAGAAAAGAAATCAGGAATAGTATTAAAGAACATTAATAAAATATTATTTTGAAATAAAAACATCACAACAATTGAAAGAGATTATTTGTATAAATATTTAAATGTATGATATTAGTTGAAATTAATGATACCTTCAATTGTAAAATCATCAAATAAAAGATAATGATGAAAGTAGTAATAGAAGTTATATTACAAGAATTAATACTGAAGTAATACCCATCTTCAGATATTCAGCATCACTAGTAAATTGGAATGTAACATAGATAGAATGGATTTGGAGATAAGAAAATATTTAAGAAAGGCAAAATACATTGTTATAACTCCAAAGACCGTCTATATGTCATATAAATGAAATGGGTGAAGGATTAATAAGCCTAATGGATGAATATGTTATTGAATTAATCAGAACAGTAATGTACTAATGTACAAGAGTGAAATAAGAAATAACATAATAGATAGATGGTATTCCAAGAAAGGAATATGGAATATAATTAAAAAAGCACTAAGTCATAAAATCCCAGAAACGAAAATAGAAGAAATAATAAATGAAGTGAAAATAAAAAAGAAAAAGAAGTAGTAATAAAAATAAATAAATTAATGACCACCAATACATCAAAAAATTGAAATCAAACAAGTTGACATTTTAGAAGATGGTTCGAGTCAAAATTTGTAGATAAAACTACTACAATAAATGCATGGAAGTCCATCAATATAAAGAAAAATGTATTTCTCCAATTAACTAAAATGCAAGATGGAGTAATATTTAGTGGGTACAGGAAAGCGAAAATATTAAAAAATGAAAGATTGAAGTACTATCCACTTTGTAAAGACAAGATAGCCACAGTAGAACACATTCTACTATCTTGCATTGGTCATAAAAAATCACAGATGGAGAAACATGACAATATTGGCATCATCATATGGGAGGGGTTAATAAGAAAATATACAGGAAATAAACAATACAAGAAACCCCCATATGAAACAGTGTTCCAATACAATGACATCAATATGATATTGAACAAACAAATAATGCAAAAAAGTGATGGACTATATCATAAAAGACCAGATATATATGTACTAGATAAAAAGAATAAAACTGGTCTAATATTTGATATGACTATTGTGGCAGATCATAATATTAATGGAGCCTATTGGAAGAAAAGAAATATGTATAAGGAATTGAAAAATAGGCTAATGAAAATAGAGAAATTAAAAGATGTCAAAATAATTCCAGTAGTAATTTCGATTAATGGGCTAGTAAATGCGGAAAGTATTAAATTAATCAAACAATTAAAAATCGAAATTGACATCACTAAAGAAATTAAAAACCTTGTAATTAAAAACATGATGGACGTCATGGAACAGTGTTTCTACCACAACCAAACATATGATGTTGAACTACAAGACGAAGACTCAGGGACAAGATTAGTCTCCGCTGAGGCAGGAACAATAGACACAAGTTCTATTAATACTTAATTAACTACTTTTTATTTTTTTTATTTCTTTTTGTTTAGGTAATGTTCAAAAAGAAAGAATAGTCTTTCAAGATGATTACTAATTAAATAATTATAATAACTATGTATGGGGGTCTAAATGACATTAGAGTTCTTAAATTTTTTATTATAAGTAAATATCAAAAAAACATATTATTTGTTAATGACATAAAAAAAGTAACGAATAATTTAACTTTAAAAAGAAAGATCTGAAGGGTGATATTATAGAAAGAGTGTCAGTAGTTAATTTCTCTAATTACCATAAGCATTTCCTCTAGTAATAAAAATAACTGAATAAATTCAATTCAATTAGGAAAAAGTAAAAAAAAATGATAAAATAAAATTATTTTGATAATATATTTTGTTGTTTGAAACAAACAAAGTTATTAAAAGAACTCTAACTATTAACAATTTTATTGTTTTATTTTCTCCGTGAAAATAATTTTAAACTAATAATTAAAATATTTTTTATATGGGAAGAACTCATTATTAAGGCTAAAAGTAGATGTTACTCAATTTAGTATAAAAATATTAAATTCATCAATTTTTCAACATTTAGTTCTTTTTCTTTTTTTTTTGTTATACAAAAATCTTTTCTCTCTCAATTTGTTTTTATCAACCTTGATCGTTGTCATTACTTCTTGTTTTCAACTGTAACGAGCCATACTTAATTAATGACTTAGGAGGACCTTCGAAATTATCACAGAAGAAAGTCCTTGAGCTGCAAACATTTTGTTAAGGAACTACAAAAGAACCTATTTAATTTTTTTTTTGGTTTGATATTTTGTTATTACTTTTAAGTCGTATATTAAAATAAGTAGTTTAATAAATAATGAAAAAAAAAGTGATGTTATACTGATATAACAAATGAATAGTAATGAATTATGTATGTAAAAATATGAATTGTTTGTCGTAATTATGTAAGAATCAGTTATTTTGATATGTAACGATATATTTAGATTTTTTAATTCTGTCGAAATAAAATTAATTTATAGTTAATGAACCCATAAAATCTCTTTTACTAGTTTTTTTTTTGAAAGATATCCATTGGATTAGTCTTAGGAATAAAAGTAGATCAAAGCTAAAGTAAATACGTATATATTCTTTACGATAATAACGTTTTAATCAGTTTAAATTAATAATTAAATATATACTTTAAAAAACAGTTTTTTCTTGTGAAAATTTTTTAATAAAAATTTCTAAGAAAAATCATTTAATTATTCCAAACTTTCTCTGTGTTAGTATTTTATCTTCAAAAGAATTGATAGAAGAACTTTTAATTTTTAATACCAATGAAATATCTTTTGGTTATTAGTCTTTTAATTTTTCCTTTTGTTCAACCAAAGTACTTTATTACATTTTATGACAGTTTTATTCAAGTTCTTAATGAAGGACACTGTTATTACATTGAATCTTTAAAACAAAGTTTTAGACCTTATTTTAGAAGAGAAACAATGATAAGTGAATTATACAGTGATCTTAATTGTACTGTTTTCATTGGAAATTCAAGATTAGAAGATATAGGATATTATATAATGTCTGTTTCTTTTATTTATGCTGATTTTCTTCCTGATGGTTTAACTGCAAATTTAAAGTTTGGATGTAATAAAACTTATGGAATTAATCAATACCAATTAACTGGTTGTGTTCGTTTAGAGGATACTAGTTATTATATCAATCAATCAGTTGAAAATAATATATTTATAACAAACTATTACTCAGAACCTACTTGTACATCATTAATTAATAAAAGGGAAATTCCATGTTCATCCTGTTTCTATGATCCAATTTATAAAATTGAAAGAACCGTTGATTGTTCACGTATTTATAAAAACAAGTAATATATATCTTTGTTTCTTATTTTATTATAGAATTTTTTACTTCTTATTTACTTACATTCTACTTTTTTTAGATTTTTTGATTTATATTTATCCTTCTTATTTATTTATTAATTCTTTAGGTAATTTTTATTAATAAAATTCTTTTTTATGATATTAAATTATTGAATATAATAATCTAATCATTAAAAAAAAAGACTTAACTATAACTGATACTAACATAGCTTAAGCAAAAAGGAATTTACATTTACTTCTTTTAATAGAAAAAAAAAGAATTATAACCCCAAAAATATAAACTTTAAAACAAAATGACTCTTTATCTCAAACGTTCACAACTTGATGGATATTCTATTATGATTGTTAGTAAATATTTCATGCTTTCATCTGATTTTATTAATATTATTTGTGTATGTAAAAAGTTTAAAGAAATACTAGATAAATTTCATTTTAATCCTATTCAATTAACAATAAAAAACAAATCTCTTTTTAAAAACATTGAAACTCAATTTGTTTATTCTCAAAATGATTATTTAATTCCTTTTATACAACAACGTCATTATGTACATTGTTCTTATTTACAATATCAGTGTCTTATTAATGATTCATCTCAAATAACATATTCATTTAGTCCATTAGTTTATACTCAACAAGATGTAAATAAATTAGGAATTCAAATTCCAAAAGAAGTTAAAATTTTAGGAGAAAATTGTTTCTCAGAATGTTTCAAATTTCATTCATTTGAACTTCCATCCCAAATTATAGAATTATCAAAAGGTTGTTTCAGGGTTTGTGACTTTTTGAAATCATTCACATTTAATTCAATAATTGTTTCAATACCTGATAACTGTTTTGAAAAATGTATCTTTCTTAATGAAATTATTATTCCTGAAAATATTAGGAGAATAGGGGATTATGCTTTTAAAATGTGTAAATCATTGTCTTCTATTTCTTTTAATGGTCCTATTGATATTATCGGAAAATATTGTTTTTGTAATTGTAGTGGTTTGAAATCTATTCAAATACCTTTAGGAATACATTGTCTTGATGAAGGAACATTTAAAGGTTGTAATAAATTATCTGTTATTGAATTTCCTTCTTCACTTCATCATATTGGCTCTTCATGTTTTGAAGACTGTTGGAATTTAAAAATGATTCAGTTAAACAACTCTATAAAAACACTTGGAGTTCGTTCTTTCTGTAGTTGTGTTCAGTTAAAATCTATTACATTTTCTTCGTCATTACTATTGCTGCCTTCAAATTGTTTTGAATATTGTACCTCTCTTAAAACAATTACTCTTCCTTCTTCTCTCCTTTCACTTCATGACTTTTGTTTTTATCGTTGTTCTTCTCTAGTCTTTATATCTATCCCTTCAACAGTAACATCAATTGGATCTTCTTGTTTTGCTTCTTGTACATCACTGTCTTCTCTTTCTCTTTCTTCCTCTCTTGAAGTCCCTCAAAGTACATTTAATAATTGTCCACTCATTGATTTGACAAAATACCATTTCCTTCCTTCTTCTACTCTCCATTCAAAAACTAAGAAAAGTAAAAAGAGTATAAAATTAGATTCGTGTATTGTAAATTAAATTTTTTCTTATTTAATTTTAAAAAGGTTTTATTAGACTACAAGTTCTTTGTGTAAGATGTCTTAAGAGACACACAACTTTTTTTAGAAAAATAAATATAACTCAAACACTCATCAAATAATTCTCTCATTCAGTGATTATCTCATCCATATTTTTTTAAGAAGTAAATTTATTTCTTTAATTCTTTCAATACAAATGTTTTGCTTTCATTCTCTTCTTTATTCAAAAAGGATTTCATTCTTATTTTTTAGTATATACAAGGTGTTTTGTTATTACTAAATTTAACTAATTGGTACTAGTCATATCAAAATATTTTTAGAGTTTATTTCATTATTAAATATTTATTTTATTATAGTACTATAATCTGATATATAAAATAATAAACAATAATTGAAAGTTATATCAATATTAATTGATAAAAATTATCATTATAATTTTGATAATGAAATTAGATGTAATAAGAGTATATTAATAAGAATTAGTAAATATTTTAAATTATTAGTTCAAATAAGAAAATAATAATTTAACGTAACTAAAATTTAGTACATACACTTTGAATTTATTCATTGTTTCATTAGATAGTTATCATCACTTAATTATTATCAAAATATAATTAAAATAAAATAAATTTAAGAGGTCAATAATATAAAATGAAGTAAAATGAAGATAATAATTAAATAAGAATAAACAACAAGATAGTAAAATAAATATCAAGCAAGAAAGAAAAAAAGAAATGGAGTAGTGAAGTAGTAAAGAAATAATCTATGTTAAACAACACTATTTCTATTGATTTTATTCTTGTTATTTTAAAATAATAAAAATGAAATGATATTTAATAAAATGATAAAATAATAAACAAAATGATGAGTATGATAAATGAATAATTAAGAAAATAAGAAATTAAATTTGATATGATATTCATTAAGTAAAATAGATTTTAAGAATTAATAAATAAGATAAAATATTGTATAAAGAAGTAGAAATAATTTAAAATATTCAACAAAGAATTGATGATATTAATAAATATATTGTTATTAAGATGTATTAAAAATGAAAAATTGAAATAAAATCAGATGAAACATATTTGAAAGTATTAAAAATTAAGAATTAATATTGATATAATTGATGAAACAGAAAGAAGAAAATGAATAATAGAAATAAGAATAAATAAATAGAAATAATGAAAAATAAAATGAAGAAGATAAAAATGAAACAAAATCAATAAAATAAAAGATGAAATGATCAATAAAATTATTCATAATAAGAAATAAATATAGAAAATCAAATTAAAACATTAGAAGAAAAAATTAAAAGAATAAAGAATGAAAACAAAATTAAAAAATAATAAAAATAAAAAGAATGGAAAATATAATATAATCTAATATATATGAAGAAAGAAAAAGATAACCAAAAATACACAACATATAATAATAATGAAATAAATAAAAGAATAAACAAACCAAAAAGTATTCGATTTACTATTTGAATCATAAATTGATAATTGAATATTAATACAACATAATTGAACAAAAATAAGAAATAAAGAACAACTAATAATAAAAATACAAATAAATTTTGAATTCTTAATTCTAAAATTAATTATTTTTCTTTTTATATAAATTTTTTTTCTTTTTTATTTTCATTAAACCAAAATGAAGAATAAAAGGAATTATAAAATTTGATATTAAACAATCACATTGTTGATTTTGTTTATGTAATCAAACAGGTGACTGCTTAGATTTAGAATAGAAATAATATTTATGTTTATAAAGAAAATGATAAAATAGAATCATTTTGTATACAAAATTCATTGGAATATAAAGGAATAATAAAACTACTATGTTAAAAACAATACTCAGAACAATTCACACCAAAACACATTAATGTAATTGAATGAAACGAAATTTATTAGGTATGTTTTCATTTAAAGTATAACAATATAGAAATGAAATTTTAATTTATGGTTTCTTCATTTTTAACAAAGAATTAAAACATTATTTTAGGAACTTTTTTAAAACTGTTGATAACTTTATTTTACTCTTTTTGATACATGAGTATATTATTTGATGATTTTTTTTTTAACTTACCAACCAAAGAAATACTAAAAATATTATCAACATATACTAATTATCATGAATGTTTAATGACTAATAACTAAAAAGACTGACTATATTCAATAAGAAAGAATTTGAAAAACAAATAACATGAGTTAATTAAATAATAATGTTCAACAAAGTATATACAAATATATATAGAAAAAATTAATAATATTACGATAAAACTTTTAATTTATTACGAAATATATTCATTGATTAGTGTTGTAATCGCTTTAGAGTATGTTCAAATAAAAACAAATTATAATGAGTATATTTAGATAGTGTTTTGAGTTAAAATCTGTTCATATTTATTTTTGGAAAGAATATATTTATTTTGCTAACTGTAAAATTTAAAAGTATACTTTAATAATGGGACAAATTAACTTAAAAATATTGTTGTTAAATAAGGTATGTAAAATAATTGTTAACTTATTAAATAAAATATTTTAACAGTGTATAATCATATTTATTCTTATTTAAAAAAAAAATAAGTCGTAAATAAAAGGAGATAAGTTGAAGAAACAAATAATTAACACAGAAGTTATCAACAGAACAGAAAATTAAACCACAGAACATATTATCATAAGAATTATAAAAATAAAAATAGATACATATTAAAAAGATATTATTTATTGTAATAGAGAAAATGAAAATAAAGGATACACCACACTAACAATAAGAAATCTTCTACCTTCTGAACTCTTTTTAACAAGGATAATGTTCCTATATAAGGAACCTAAAAGCAAATACAAAAAAAAAACATTCAACTCACTGAATCAAATGTCAATTATTTAATAACCCCAATAATTTGGAATGTTATCAAAAGTTTTGAAAAGAAAATTAAAAAAAAGAATACATAATGAAGGGACGTGAATTAACAAATAAGAAAAATAAAGATTTAATGTGGCAATTCAGTATTTTTAAGAGAGTTATGAAGTAGAGGTGGTTCTGGAGTCACACTGTCTTTGGGTGGTGGTTTTGGTAAATAATGAGAAGATATAAAGGAAGAATGTTCAACAGATGAGAATTTAGGTTGATTTATATTAGAAGGAGTTTGTTTTGAAAGAGAAGAAACTTGAATTGTTTTAGACCTTGAAGAAGAACCAGAAATACTAAACCGGGAAGACCTAGGATGGTCTGTTGTTTCTAAACTTGGTGAAAGACTTAAATCAGCAAAAGAGCCGTTATTTTTTTTATATTTTGTCTTTAAATATTCTTTTCTAACAGCAGAGGTAGTTGAAGCGATAGATAGTGAACCACCAAATTTCTTTCTTCTAGTACTTTTATCAGTTAAATAAGTAGCTGACATTCTTCGAGATTTTTTAATGTCTCTAAGTTCCATTTTGATTTGTTCAATTAAAATATCAAAAGGAAGATGAACTAATGGCTGAAAAGCAGGATATTGAGGTGGTTCAATTCCTTGTGCTACATTCCTTTTTTTAACATCACTAAATGCATATTTGAAATTACGTAATAAATATTCAAAAGA
The DNA here is from genome assembly GCF_000209125.1 of Entamoeba dispar SAW760. NCBI lineage: Eukaryota > Evosea > Mastigamoebida > Endamoebidae > Entamoeba > Entamoeba dispar. The sequence continues at coordinate 38,579 of NW_001855825.1, forward strand.
TTGAATTGCTTTCTTGGTAAATTCAAGTTCAGTTAAACCTAATGATGGAGGATTATCACAGAATACAAGACCAAAACATGTTGCAAGATTTGTTTCATCCATTTTATTAATTTCTTTGTTCTTTACAACTTCCATTAAAAATTCTCCAATATACCATAAAGTGTCTTGATGTGATTCAGTCAAAGAATTAATAAATTTTTTACTGTCAACATTTCCTTCAGGTAATTGTGCATAATATTCAAAATATTTATAAGGTATTAATGGTTCAACCATACTTCTTAAATATGCTTTTAATAATGAAGTAGCAAGATAACATGTATCCTTTTCATCAAAATGAATATCTTCATCATCATCTGCCATTTTTTTCATTTCTTCTATTCTACCAACACGACCATTCATTCGAAAAATACCTTCTACATTAATAGCATCATGATTTTTAAGAAATTCAATACATCGATAAATAATATTAGGTACTCTCCATCGTGATTTTTTAACAACAGCTTCAAGAGGAAAACAAAAAACACCATACGTTTTACATCCAAGTCCTATAATTTTAGCCCAATGTCTAAATTCTTCTTTTGTTTTACAAAAAAAGAGATATTCTTTATCATAAATAATTTCAAATGCCAATGAAAGTTGTTCTTTACTTATGTTCATCTCTTTAGGAATAAGTGACATATTTATATTAAATGTCATAATAGTTCGTGGTAATTCAATTACTTTTTTCTCATTAATCATTAAAATACTTCCAAAGGGTGTTGTAATAGGCTCTTCAATTGAGACTTCTTTAAATTTTTTATTAGTGAGAATAGAAATGCTCTTGAATACTATTGGCTCGCTCATGAACTGAAAATTGATATTTTAGTCTTTAAAAAGAATTTTGGTGTTTCATTTTTCTTTTTAATTTTCGTTCATTCAAATCATCATTTTTCTTTTCTTTTTTCAACTCACAAACTTCTCAATAAATAATCTTTCAAGTTTTGTGTAATCATAATTTACCAATTTATAAGTGACCAATTCCTCTTTAATATAACTTGAATACACAAATATACAAAAAAACTTAAAAGAAAAAGACTTCTATTAAATAAAAAATCATACTATGATTGTATAACTTTGCTAATAACTTTGATAATGAAATTTTTTCTGTTTAAATAAAGTTACTGGTTGTAAAGGTTCTTTTTAGTCTTACAAGACCTTTATTATAAGTATTATGAATACTTTCTTATTTTTATTGAAATTGATCACTCTAAAATAACACTTGCTATTGTCTAATTTAAAAATTGTGTTGTACTCTCTAAAAAGTATTCATTCTCATTAAACAATTTTTCCTTTCTCCTTTATTCTCTTTTATAAAAATATTTTCTTCTTTTTAATCTCATTTTATCCAATTTCTGAATTAGTGAGTTAAGTAAAAAGTAGTTAATTAAGTATTAATAGAACTTGTGTCTATTGTTCCTTGCTCAGGGGAGACTAATCCCGTCCCTTCGCTTTAAATGTATTTGTTCTTCAACTATTGGCTTATTCTTTGCTTCTAGTTGTTGAAATGTGAGAATTTTCTTTTCTCATTTTTGATGTGAGATAGAGTATTTTAAACATCCCTTATTTAAATATTCATTATTTAATTTCTTTTTAATTTCGATGCGTATTAAATTTCTTTTTTAATTTTGATGGGCTTGAGTTTCTTTTTAATTTCGATAGGTTTAAATTTCTTCTTCTTTATTTTCTTATTTTAAGGAGAATATATAATTACTAGTGTATTGCTTTGGGCTAATATTCTTTTAGCCTCATCCACTTGACCCTTTTCTTTTGATAATCTTTCTTATATTATCAAATAATACTTGTATTCTAACAAGTAATAATAACATCTTTATAAATACCCATTCGTTTATTGTCAATGATATTCTGTCATTGTACATAATAAACACTGCTATTCTTGCAGTATTGGGTAAGATGTTTTTCTAACCAAACGCAACGTCATAACCAGTCCATAACTGGGGGAATCGAAGGATGGAAATATTTTAGTGTTGTGTGTGGTGTCTCTGACGTGCTACCTTCGAATCTATTAGTGAGTTAAGTAAAAAAATAAATCATAATATTTATTCTTTTATTTAAAAATAATCAGATCACCTTCACTTCTAATAGATCTCGTTAATTATTATATCATCAGATAACGAAATAATCTTATTTATATATTGTTGCTATTTTGAGTTGTTTTATTAGTCTATTGAGTATTTACGTATAAATATGAATTAAAAAAAGTGAAAAAGAAAAACAAAAGAAAGAGAAATAAAAAAATAATAAAAAAAGTTAAAAAAAGAAAGAATGAAAATAAAATGATTTGAATGGATTAAATTATAATTATTTTTATTATAACAACTACAACAATCCCCACTTGTTAGTTTATTCATCATTCATTCATTTTCATCATCTTTAATACTTTAACAATAGCTTTAATACTAACAATACATGTTGTCATAATAAAACACAAAGAGTATATAAACAATATCAAAATAAATAAATGAAATATAGAAATATAAAATTAATAATGAAAAAACTTAAAGAATAATTAAAAGAATAAAGAGAACATTTGGTAAGAATATTAATTTCAATGAGTGAATATAATATAATTAAATGCAAGAAAAATATTATGTACAGAAAATACTTGAATGAGTAATAAACGAGTTAAGTGAAAAAAGTACCTAAAATGAATTAAAAGAAATGAGTTGAATATATAAGAAATGTAAATTGTATATTTAATAATATGAAATTAGCATTAACCATATGGGGTCATTAAATATAAAAAGAAATACATTCCTCCAAGTAGTAAAGATGCAAGAAGGAGTAACTATGACAGTAGGTATTAAATTAAAATACTTTTTATTGATATATTAAAATATTGTAAACATTATCCTAACACTATTCTATCTATTAGCCATAGAATCAATTATCAAAACATGGATGGGTGTAATCAAATATATAAACACATATTATTTACATATTTTTAATGAACTTGATGAAATAGATTTTAATACTTCTCTTAAGTATTTAATAATGATGAAATGGTTATAACTTACATTAATGAATTATTAGTTATGACCAATCTTTTTAATGTTAGAAGACCAGATATATTATCAAAAACATGAAGGATAAAAAATGATATATTAATGATGTTGTTATATGCCAAGATAGAAATATTGAATTAAATTATATTTACAAAATAAATACAAAGAATTACAAGAGAAATTAAGACAAAATAGAGAAATAATATATGTAGAAATAATACCTGTAATATTATCAATAAGTTGATACTAACCAATCAGTAAGAAGGTTGAAGGCAATAAATCACAAACATATTCAACAAATACTACGAACAATAATCATTAAAAACAAGAATGATTTAATGTTTTACACATTCAACTCTGGAAACACACTAAAAGAAGAATATTTTAATTTTCATATGTTAGAAATAAACTCTATGATAGAAATAGAGCATATTGAATTCACTGAAATAATCACTTCTCAATATCATAAAATCCAATTGTGGAATATATTAATTGTCCTTTTTTATTTATTTTTCTGTTTACTTTTACATTAAGATAATGTTCCATATTACTCTATAACAATACGTGATGAATAAAATAGAAGAAGATCAAATAAAATTCTTGAATATTTTTCATGTTTAAATTTAAATAAAAAAAGAAAATGAGAAAACCAACAAAAAAAGTTACAAGGGAGATCCAAGAAAATTATGACATAATGAAAAAATGATAACATCAATATATTTTAATGATATTAATAATTTTATTAATTTATTAATTGGAGTTAAAAGATTTAGAGGAAATAGAGAACGGTTTCATTTTAGTCCAGTTCATTTAAATGAATTTCAAGACGATTATTTCCTAATCATAAAACACTTCATATTTATAATAAAGATGAAGTATGTAAATATAGAAGAATAATTAAGTTGTTAATATGGTATAAAGTTAGTTATTCAAGACATTACAAAAGAAAGAAAAAAAAGAAGTTCCTGTAAAAATAATATGTATAAAAGAAGAAGGAGAGAAATATTGAAATACAATGCCACTAGAAGTTAAAACATGTAGATTTTATTGTCTTGAGAGATGTTTAGATTTAAAATTAAATGTCATTCAATCAACAATTAGTGAAATAGGATATGAATATTTTTATAGATGCACTTCTTTAACAAGTATGAATAGATAATATAAAACTCATTTAAAAAAAAAGAATATTTATTAATGAAATAGTGTTAATAAGTGTTGATTTACTATTTTTTTACAATGATAAATGGAAAGAATATTGAAAAGAAATATATTAATGACTTTATTATTCGATGATCAATTACTAAGTTAAATAGTTTTGTTTTGAATAATGCAGAACATTAACACGATTGCTATCTCTATAAAGACTAGTAAAGTAGGACATTATTGTTTTATTTGTTGTTTATCTTTAACAAATATAAATATTGAAGATGTTTAATTTGTTAGTAATGATTGAATTTTTGTGAATGGAAAAAGCTTATTATCTATTAGTATTGATAATTTAAAAGGGTTAATTGAAAAGAAATATAAAGAAGCGTATTATTAAATTTAGTATATCAACATAGTCACTAAAATATAGTATTATTATTTTCAACACTATAAATCATTAAAATAAATTAATCTACATGCATGTGTTAATAGGTAGGAAGAAATTCTTTTGAAGAATGTTCACAATTAGTTTCAGTTACTTCAAACATCATTTGGTGAAATAGGAAGTTATTGTTTTGTTGTTCTGCATATTAAAATCATTTAATATTTCATCAACAATTACATCACTCTGAAAATCTTTTTTTTATGAATGTTCATTTGAAGAAATACTAAAACATAATAAAAGAATACCAACAGAGTATTTGAATGATGATAACGAATAAAACAATAAATAAAACTACAATAATAAATCAAATTTAATCCAAAATAGAATTTTAATTGATTATTATAATTTATTCTCTTGTTTCTCATTGATTTTATCTGTTGAATATGAAATATTTTACATTTTGTTTTATATTAATTTATTATTTATTTATCAATTTTAGATTATTTATCAATTTAATAATCATAATTTTTACAAATAAATTAACTGGATTTATAATTCAATTATATTACAATTCAATTAGTTGTTCTCTATTTATTTATTTATTTATTCATTAATGATTATTTAATTTTATAATGAATAACCAAACATTATGTTTAATTAAAAATAAAAAAGAACAAATGTATTACCTGATGAATGAATTAGATATTGATTTAACTATCATTAATATTTAATGTAACTCATTAAAGTACGTTGAATAATATTAAAGAAGAAGAAAATAAATAACTCAGTGGGAAGAAAAAAATAAGTAAAAGTTACTTTAATAAGTTTAATAAATATATGTGTTAGTTCTAAATCACTAATTAATAAACAATTAATAAAATGATTTATTAGATATTAAATAATAATAAATGAAATGATTATTATTTAAGTTCATTTCTTATTTTATATACTGTAATATTAAAATCTGACAATTGTAAAGAATTGATATTAAATACATTGAATTGTTAATAATTATATTTATTATCACTTTGTAATAACGTTCAATCTAAATTATTATTTATTCTTGATAAAACAGAAATTAATTAAAGTGGTAAAATATATAAAAATATATTTGCCTGATGTGTAGTTGTTAGCAAAGAATTATTATTAATCCAATCAAAAGAATAATGATTTTTATTTATATTTTGCATTAATTTGTTGTAGATTGTAAAATATTTGATTAACCAATACATTCTATTTCTAAATAACCAATATTCATAAAGAAATATATTAAATAAAATTATTTTTGGTGTGGCTATATCTAATATTCACAAATAAATAAAGATATAAAGTAATTAAATAGTAATAACAATCAATAATGGATAAACTCTTATTTTTATTTTTATAATTCCTGAACTTAAAAATAAAATATGTTAAAAAAGTTAAAAGGTTTTATTTCACTTATAATAATAAAACTATACCTTTACAAATTATCTATTCCTCGCAATTATTACATTACTTCTATCTATGCTATTGTGTTTTTTTAGAATAAGAAAGAAATATAAAATAATAATTTATTTTGTCTTATCTTATTTATATTATTTTGATTTATTCTTATTTTTGTTATATTAACATCACTCATTTATATTCATATTATAAATAAAATAATAAAATGATAAATAAAAAAGAAAAAAAATTTATATAAAAAGAAAAATAATTAATTTTAGAATTAAGAATTCAAAATTTATTTGTATTTTTATTATTAGTTGTTCTTTATTTCTTATTTTTGTTCAATTATGTTGTATTAATATTCAATTATCAATTTATGATTCAAATAGTAAATCGAATACTTTTTGGTTTGTTTATTCTTTTATTTATTTCATTATTATTATATGTTGTGTATTTTTGGTTATCTTTTTCTTTCTTCATATATATTAGATTATATTATATTTTCCATTCTTTTTATTTTTATTATTTTTTAATTTTGTTTTCATTCTTTATTCTTTTAATTTTTTCTTCTAATGTTTTAATTTGATTTTCTATATTTATTTCTTATTATGAATAATTTTATTGATCATTTCATCTTTTATTTTATTGATTTTGTTTCATTTTTATCTTCTTCATTTTATTTTTCATTATTTCTATTTATTTATTCTTATTTCTATTATTCATTTTCTTCTTTCTGTTTCATCAATTATATCAATATTAATTCTTAATTTTTAATACTTTCAAATATGTTTCATCTGATTTTATTTCAATTTTTCATTTTTAATACATCTTAATAACAATATATTTATTAATATCATCAATTCTTTGTTGAATATTTTAAATTATTTCTACTTCTTTATACAATATTTTATCTTATTTATTAATTCTTAAAATCTATTTTACTTAATGAATATCATATCAAATTTAATTTCTTATTTTCTTAATTATTCATTTATCATACTCATCATTTTGTTAAAATTAAATGAAGTTTATCTAAATAAATATTATATGTACTAACAAAAAGACATTATTATATATACCATTTTAGTATTTACTGTTTTGTAAGTAAACACACACTTCTAATAAATTTTTCTCATATGAAAAATTAAACTTATTCTCAATTTTGATAATTTGTTATATGTATTTTTGTGGGTATAAACATCCTTTTTTATAATAAATTCATCTATGAACAATAGACTAACCTATACCTTATCACATTCTAGATAATATACAAAGTTTAATCTGTCTTTTTTTTCATTATACAAGAGTACAACAAATATTATATTTTTATTTTATTCTTCATTCTTGATAAGTCACGATTTCCTCTAGCACTAAAAAGACATTTTCTATATTTTTGTACAACACCTCTAATCAATACCAATCATATTAATGGTAGGATGTACAAGAAGAATACCATTAATGAATTTCAAATAAAATAATTCTGCAAAATGAAATACAATCCATAACTGAGTTTTAAAAGGTATCGTTTACCAAGTGTGTGATGTTTTTCTCTTTGAAAAGAAGATGAGAATGTTGTGCATAGTATAAAAAGAAAAGTTATAAATTCTTTAAGTTATATTAATAACAAATTATAAAAATCATTAAATTTAATTATATTTTATGAAACCAATAGTAACTAATGTGTTAGAAATAAACAATAATTATTTTAAAAGAAAACAAACAAGAATCAATTTATATAATTTCTAGGTTTTTCAATTCAAAATATTATTTAAGAAAAGATTTTGTATTAATAATTTCAAAAAAAATTAAGTGATAAAGAGTTGATTAAGGTTTAACGTTTTTATGTCATAAGATAAAAGTTAATTTATATATTAATTTGTTGATGAATAGGGATTCGAAGGTAGCATGTCAGAGACACCACACAGATCCCTAAAATATTTCCATCCTTCGATTCCCCCAGTTATGGACTGGTTATGACGTTGTGTTTGGTTAGAAAAACATCTTACCCGGTACTGCAAGAATAGCAGTGTTTATTATGTACAATGACAGAATATCATTGACAATAAACGAATGGGTATTTATAAAGATGTTATTATTACTTGTTAGAATACAAGTATAATTGATAATATAAGAAAGATTATCAAAAGAAAAGGGTCAAGTGGATGAGGCTAAAAGAATATTAGCCCAAAGCAATACACTAGTAATTATATACTCTCCTTAAAATAAGAAAATAAAAAAGAAGAAATCTAAACCCAAAGAAGAAGAAATTTAAACCCATCAAAATTAAAAAGAAATTAAATAATGAATATTTAAATAAGGGATGTTTAAATACTCTATTCCACATCAAAAATGAGAAAAGAAAATTCTCACCGTTCAACAACTAAAAGCAAAGAATAAGCTAATAGTTGAAGAACAAATACTTTTAAGCGAAGGGACGGGATTAGTAGTCTCCCCTGAGCAAGGAACAATAGAAGATATTTCTATTAATACTTAATTAACTACTTTTTATTTGTTGATGAATAGAGTGATATAAAAAATTTTTTTTCTACAAATTCTTTTTTTTTTTTGACAAATTAAATTCTGAGATTAAAAAAAAAAGGATAGTTTATGAAAAATTGACAATAAAATAAAAAAAAATATTATTAGTTCCAAGAGTTTAGTTACTTCATTCCATTAAAATATAAACAACTGAAAATTTTTTTGAATGAAAAAATTTTGGTTTTTAAAGGATTTTTTTAAAAAAAAAACGAAAAAAGTAGTTCTGTGGATGTTCAAAATTCAGTTAAAACGCTTTTTGATAGCAATTTTTATAGAACAATTACAGAAAAAAAACAAAACAAAAAAGAAGAGATCTTTAAATAAGGATATTTTCAAATGAAAAGAATTGAATGTAATGAACCAGAAGATTTACAAGAATGGTATAGTAAAACTGAGCCTCGTTTGTTTTATAGTTAAAAAAGTTATTAATATTTATTAAGAAAATGATTGATAAGTTTATAGGATTAAATAATCAAAAAAAACTATTACAAAATTTAAATAAAAGTATTAATCAAATTAACCAAATAACTGATTCATTATCAAATGCATTAGCAGATACAATTAATATTTTTGATCAATTAACACAAATAAATCCAGAAGGATTTATTAGTGATATAATTCGTAATGCAAATAATAAATTAAAAGCATTTAAAGGAACTTTAATGGATGTGTGTTGTACTTTTACAAGTGCAACTGAATTATTAAAAGTTGCAGAAAAAAGTATATTTCCATTAATAAATCAAATAAAAAAAACAATGATTGATTTTGGAACAAAAAAGAATATTGATGCATGTGCTTTATGTAGTATACAAGCTTATGAATTTATGGAAACTACTCTTATTGATATTTATTCAATATCAATCAATATATCTATTGATTTAAATAGATTAACTGCAATCGAAAAATATACAGTTGATGAATTACGTTCAATGAAAGAATTCACTGTTCCTCAATTAACTTATAACCTTAAAAATAAAATTAAACAGGCAACCGTTCCTATCTCGAATCAATCATTACAAACATTAATAGAAAATGAAGGTTTATCTTTATATGAATTACCATTTCAAATACATAAAATCTTTTATTTCCTTTATACAATCGGTTATTCTTCAACTGGAATATTTAGACTTGCAGGAAGAGCTGATACTGTAGCACTTTATGCAAAGTACCCTTTATTAATTGAGTATGAAGAAAAGAATAGTATTGTTATTGCAGCTACATTAAAAAAGTTTATGAGAGACCTTCCAGAACCATTATTTCCATCATATGCATATAAAGAAATAATTGAAGCGACTCGTGAATATGATCAACAAATGGTTGACAATATACAAACACTAAAACCGGTTTATATTCAAATGAATGAAAATCCTCATATTAATACAATGCAAGAAGAATCTACTCCATTAATGATTTATTTATGTAAAATGAAAAGTATATTAAGTGAACTTCCTATTGCATCAACTGTTCTTCATTATTTTATTGAATTAGCAGTTAAAATTGCTAATGGACCAAGTTTAATGACTCCAAATAATTTAGCAATTTGTTTAGCTCCTTGTATTCTTTATGATTCTAAAGCAGATATTACAGAAACAGGATATTGTACAATGGCTATACAAACTCTTATTGAACATTTTAAATACGTGTTTAATACTCAAAAAGTTATTTATACTATGTCACATAAAAATAATGTAAATTTAACGAAAAAAAGAAGAGCCACATTAATTTCTGGTAAAGAAAAACATGAATTTATTGAAAATACTGATTCTGTTAAAGCAATTTCTCCTCCTATTGAAATAACTGTAAATAATACTTCCTCTAGAATAAACCAATCAAAAATTAAATCTGATGTTTCTTTAAATGTTCCACCACTACCTCCTCCTCGTCCACAACAACTTGTAAATAAAGTTTGTGCAAATTCTTCAACAAAGAAAATGCATAAAAAGAAAATTATTAATATCTCAACAACTACAGACGATGTTTTGGATAATGAAATAAAAGGGAAACCTTTATTACCATCAAAATCTCTTAAATCTAAAACTATGAAAGAACAACAACAACCTGCATTAACTAAATCTTGTCCTATAGGAGAATGGAATTCATTAATTGAAGAAATGGCTTTAAAGAGAAAACAAATGATAGAACGAAAACAGAATGAAGTAAGTTTGTTATCTTTTTAATGAAAAGATTTTTTTAATCATTATTTTCAATCAAATTCTCATCTTTTTTCTAGAAAATTAATCCTTCATTAACACTGTTTTATTATTATCTATTAATTTTATACTAATTTTTCTTGTATTTGTTTTTTCATTTAATTTCTTTCTTTAATTTTCTTTTGTTTTTTTCTTTATTTAAATTTTAACAAGATATAAATAACAAAAAAAAAATTAATAAATACTTAAATCTATGTTAAGAAAAAATTAACTTATAAAAACATAATTCTATTTTCTTTTAAATTTTTGAGTTCTTTTAAAAAATTTAATTCAATTAATTTATACAAAGAAGATTCTATTGTAAGTAAAATATCAGAATTGTTTTCAATAAATAACAAAAGAAAAAACTAAATTTAAAAAAGAAGTTTTTAAGTTCTTTTAATAAATTAGTTATTTATGAGAAAAACACTGAGTAAACTAAAACATCATTCACAACCACTTTCTTCTTCTATTACGATAACTTCACAAGAGCCAGAGTCAACGAAAAAAACATATAAACGAGATACATCATGGAAAGAAGATATTGAAGAAATAACTCAACCATTACCTAAACAATTAATGTATAATATTATTGAAACTACAATTAATTGTCATGGTGGAAGAGCTTTGTTAGACCAAAAACCATCAGGACTATATGAAATGTATTGCAATGTTCCATTATTTAAAGAAATGCTTCTTCCAGCATTAAAATATGGATGCACATTACTTTTACCACATACAATCTACCCATCAATAGAATTTTATTTAACACACCTTATTAGAAGACATCCAGCCTCACAACGAGGTATTACATTAAATGGAAATTATCTTAGAATAACAGATAAAATAGATATTTATTTTCAACCACACAATTCAAAAACATATCCATGGAAAATGTGTGTTGATCCATTTAAACAATTTCCATTTAATATGGATATTAATTTACCTTCAGAAATTATTAGTGAAGAAGATTCATATAGTTTAGGAATAGAAGATACAGTTTCTATTATCGGAAATGGTATTGTCGTTACTCCATTAGGAGATTTACCTGTATTAAAGATATCAAGACCATTTAATATTGAAGGGTGTACTTGGGGAATAAAATTTGATAATTTAAATGGATTTAAATGGAATAATATGAGAATAATTCAATGTAAAGAAGATAAATTAAATTTAGATATTAAAGATTGGATGTATTATACAGTTTATGAAGATAAATCATTACAATTTACTGAAGAATTAGAAGAAAATAAATTATTTAATGAAATTAAAAATTATATTCAATTAGTATTACAAAGCCTTAGTGGAATGATTAATAATAAGTCAATTGAAGAACAAGGTGTTATTATAAGAAAAGTAATAAATGGTATAATGAATAAAATTCCTAAAGAATATCAAAATCGAATTAATTTAGATCATATTCGAAGAACTTTTGAAGGAATTATTACTCATCAAATATTTTATGATATTTGGCCTCCATTAATTGAAAAAACAACTGAAGTTATACAAAAATCATGTGAAAAAGATAGAGATTTAGATTGGAGAATTCTTGCTTTACAATTTATTCAATTTAAAGATTTAGAAATTAATTTTTTAGATTGTCCATTAGGAAAATATGGAATTGATATTACTATTCAACAACTTAGAAGAATTAATAGTTATAAAAATCCTCATCAAAAAGCTGTTATTCTTATAACTTCATTAAAATTTCTTCAATTAATAATTTATAAAACATTACCAAAATGTAGTCCTGTATCTGCTGATGTATTCTTTCCTTCATTAGTTTATGTTCTTATTAAAGCAAACATCCCATTTTTTGCTTCAAATATTGATTATATTAAAGCTTTTATGAATATTCCTTTTGACGAACAAACTTATTACATTACTTCAATAGAATCTGTCTTTTGTTTAATTGAAAATCTTCAAGCATCAAATATTGGATGGAAAGAAACCGATTTTATTGAAGCCTTAAATGTATCTAAAATGCATCCTAATCCTTTTGATTTTACTACAATTAATATCCTTCGTCCTAATAGAGAAATTCAAGTCCCTCCATTTGAAAGAATTAAAAAATCTTGTGAAATAATAGGAAGAAGTAAAAACCAATTATTAAATGCATTTAAAGAAGTAATAGAAGAGAATAAACGTTTAAGAACAGAAATAATTAATCTTCAATTCAATTAATAAAGAATTTTGCATTAATACTAAATTAATAGTAAATTTAATTAAAAAATATAGTTATTTTAAAATCATGTTATTAAAAAAAAAAAAAGAAATAAATAAAAAATAATTTTTAATGAAAAGAACTAAAAAAATGGAAAATAATATTAAATGAGTATTACAACATATGACAATGATTTTAATTTAGATGAACTTAATGATATTAGTGAATTTAATGTCGGATCACCAGAACCAATAAAGCCAAATATTTCTAATGAATTTTTAGATATAGGAAGCGATTGGGATTCTGCGTTTGAAGAAGAAGAAAAAAAAGAAGATGAGAAATCAAAAAGTATAAAACAGTTAAAGACATTAAAAAATATTGAAATTGATTATCATGAAGATAGTATAAATTCAGTATTTAAAAATAAAATAGGAAACTTCTTTGAATTAAGAAAATCTGTTTTAGTAGAAGGATTTAAAGAAGAAGAAAAAGAATTAAGAGAAAAAGTATGGGCAATATTATTAAAAAGAAAACCATTAAATACTGATGAATATATTCAATATTGTAATTTATCTAGATTAAATCAAACGATAATAGAATTAACCCAAAATAAAATAGTTCAAAAAATTAGTAATGCAATTGTTAATTGGTTTGATAAAAGAAATCAACAATGGTACAATATTAATACAATTATACATTTAATAAATGTATTTTTATCTATAACAAATGAATTAAATACATTTTATTGTTGTATTGCATTTTTATCAAAACAATCTATTTATTATTCAAATAAAAAAGCTTGGAAATATGCTCTAATCAGTATTTTATCCATTGTAGATATGGATCTTTGTGTTCATATTGTTCAATATATTGATGTGGTAGAACCTTGGTTACAAAGTTATTGTTTAACCCTTTATTCTTTAGATGATTCTTTAAAGTTGATGGATTATTTAATTGCAACTCATCCTTCTTTTTGTTTATATGTTGTTAGTGCTTTAGTAGTTTCTTATCATTCAGAACTTCTTCATTCTACTTCTCTTGAATCAGATTTAAAATCTTTAAAACCTGTTCCAATAAATAAAATTCTTCATTTCTCTAATATGCTTTATACCCAGTCATATATGTCAGTACGTAATTACATTGATCTTCTTTAATAAAAAATTTCTTTATTTTCTATTTATTTGTTATTATTTTTTTATTATCGTGTAATAAAAAAATAAAGCAAATCAGTGAGAAGATTAGATTTGTCATCATGGGTATTCATCCTGGTTGGAACTCCAGGGCTTTTTTCTTTTCTCATCATTTTTGCTTTTTTGAAATTATGAAAATCATTAGTCTTCGATGTCTTGGACTTTTAAATTATTTTTATTTAATACATCCAAATTGAAACAAACAATTTCCAATTTAATTTTAGAAATAAATTAATCCAATTCAAAATTTAAGATAAAAGATAATTTATTCTTTTATATCACTGAATAAATATTCCATTAATTGTGCAATTACGAAACAAGAGACGCTATTACCAAGACATTGGTATTGCTGTTTATCAGTTATTCCATCAACTTGAGTTGTAAATTCCGAAGAAAATCCATGAATTTTTTTTATTTCATTTGGAGTAAAATATCTTAAATTTTTATTAAGTAAATTTTCAGCTTTTTTGACTGGAATAAAATGAGATTCTATTGGACAATAAATAGAACCAGTTCCTTCAACAATTTTAGTGTATGACTTAGTAAAGCAACAAGTTCTTTTATCATCTTTACCAACAATATCTTTTTAATTAAATTTCTACTTTCATTATTTTTATTTAAAGTACATTAAAAAACAAACCAAATAACATTCCTTTCTTTAGAATTAAGTCAGAAGGAATATAATAAGACTCATTAACATTATCATCTAAATAATTTGATATCATTGACTCTTCTTCTTGATGTAACTGAATTTCATTTTTAAAAGGAGTTAATCGTGCCATAACATAATAACGAGTTCTACTATTTGGAATTCCAATATCAATAGGAGAACAAATAATATCTTTAATATAATATTGGTTTTTAATAAGAATATTATAAATCTCTTTAAAAACAAGTGACTCTTTAAATAAAGGAACATTTTCAATAAAAATATGTGTTGGTTTATTTATTAAAAATGGAAGAATGTCACGATATAAATGTAATACACTTTTTGCTCTTGGATCATTAATGTCTTTGTGTTTAGACATTATAGAAGTATTATATGGTTGACAAGGTGGACTCATAAACCAAGTATTACAATTTAGAGATTCTATTTGTTTTATTGAAATACTATCTAAATTTTTCTATTAAATAAGTAATTTATTATTTGTTAATTCCTTTTAATAATCATTACAAACTACTTGTACTTCTTCTTTAAAATTTTTTGAATATATTTTATTTGCAATTTCATCTATAATTTTTGTAAGTAATTATCTTTATATTCTTTTTATTGTACTACTTTCAAACTTATATCAAATGGTATAAATGTTGCACTTATATTAATTGAAGAATGTTCATAACTTGAACGTAACCCACCAATACCACTAAAAAATTCAATAACTCTTACTTGTTTCTGTTGCATTCTATTAAATGATAAAATTAATATTTTTAAGTTTTTTTAAGTAAAAAATTTTATTAAATAAAACCAATAGAAAATTTAAAAAAAATTTTATTAAATAAAACCAATAGAAAATTTAAAAAAAATGTTTTAAAGAAGACACTTTTGTTTTGCCACAGTTTGAACTTTTGCCTTATAACTATGACCTAACTTCATACACTGACTTGGCTTAAATTTATCTTTGCATTTAGGAACTTTTAATTTCTTATTTAAGAATTTACATAAATCCCCAGTGCATGGTGTATGAACAATATACCGTTTGATAATTTTTTTTTCTTTAACAATAGGTTTTAATGTAGCAAGATAACTGTTCATTGCTTTAACATAAATATTATCTTCACTTGGTGTTTGGTCTTTCTTTATTAATTCAATTTTTGCTTTTTCTTCTTTTGTTAATTCTTTTTTTATAGAAACACTTGTTTTATTTGTGTTAACGTTAGCTTTATCAATTGGTAATTCTGGTAAAACAAATGTTGATTCAATAGTAGCAATTCTATTACGATTAATTCTATTCTTAAATGCAAGCCTCTTAACTATTCGTTCTAATTTTTTTGTTTCATTTTTACATGTGCGTTTTCTGTAATTTCTCATACAGCCCATTCTCATATTACATTGTGCTTCAGTAAGTACACAAATCATAACAAAGAATACTATTATTCTCATTTATTAAATAATATAATTTTTAGTTTTCAGTTTTTTTTCTTGACTTTTAATATTTTTATTCTTTTTTTCGTGTTTTTTATTTCTCATAAAGGAAATTTATCACTCTTCTTTTATTGTCATTCTCTTGTTGTTTTAACAGTGTTTAACTCTCTTGATGTCTTCATTTTTTAATGAACACTTATAAAAAACAAAAATAAATATAATTCATGTTATAAAGAATATGTATTATTATGTTTTTTATCACAAAATATATAAAATTTTTAGTAATTTTTTTATTTGAAAATTGTGTTTTTTAAGAAAAGAGGGTTGAGTTATTAGATGAAAGGAAAAAAAGAAACTAAAATGAAATTAATATCCAAGGTATGCTTTGGAACCAACTCAAACTTAGTCAATGGAGTATTTATTTTATTAAATCAAGAAAACAGTTTTTTGAAGATATTAAGAATAAAGAATTAAGTAAACATATGCAAAATACGATTTCAGTTATTGTTGATCATTTATTAGGAATAAGTTTATTTATGGTATTATATAGAGTAGATGCATTTTCATATATATTTCCATTGTTATTTCGTTTAATTAATTTTATAGAACATAGTGTAAAATGGTTTATAACTAATCCTGGTGGATTTAAATTTAATATCAATTTTAATTATTTCTTATCATCACTATCGTTATTCTTCCTTCATTTTTGGAGAAGTTTGTTAAAGAATTTTAAATAGTAAAAGAAAGAAATAATTATTAGGTTGTTTAATATTTATTGTTTTACCTTCATTTTATATCTTTAAAATTATTACATTTGTATCTCTTATAACAGGAATAACAGGAATTCTTTCATTTTTTAATGATGCATTAGTATTAATTTTTTTACCAATAGAATTATTATCTGTATTCTTTAGAGGATTAGAACAAACTCATCTCTCTCTAATAGTTTCTTTGTTTAGATTGTTTATGGGAACAAAATACAATCCTTTACGTAAAAGAGTTGATACATTAGTTTATGAACAAGATAATTTCTTATTAGGTACAATTCTCTTTGCTTTGTTAGTCTTTTTATTACCAACATCAATTATTTATTATTTATATTTTACTTTCGTATTAATGTTAGTTCAACTATTCAAAGTTTGTGTTAATTTATATTTTGGATTTATTAATAATTTCTTATTTCATAGAAAATACTTTCCGTATTGATTGTTCTTATAGTAGAATTTCCAATTGATGATATCATTGCTTCTTATAACCAACCATTTCTTAATAACCAACCTCATCTTAATTCAAAAGAGTTAGAATTAAATATTAATGGAGAAATTAATTTTGATACTTGTTGTAAGAATTATATTACTCGATTTAACAAAACTCTTTATATTTCTTCAGCTATGTTTAGTCATTATAAACAATCCATTATTAATGCTTTTTATGAATCAGAAGATGATTGATTTCTTTTTTGTTTTTTTATTACATGAATTTTTTCCTTTTTTTATAATAAATAATAAATAAATTAATTATTAAAATATAGTAAATACTGAAATTATAAAAAAAACCCAAGAAACTAAACATTAACTATAAAAAACTATTAATAAACTAGTAAATTGAAGCCCTGAGAACTCAAAAAACCCTGTCACTGGGTGTTTAGTTAACCATGCCATTGTCTAACGGTAGAAATAGAAGAACAAGAAAATTATTTAAGAGACCATTCAGAGGACATGGAATTTCAAACACTTCAACCATTCTTCATACCTACAAAGTTGGTGATTATGTAACCATCCTCTGTAATTCATCTATTCAACACGGTCTTCCATATAAAGCTTTCCATGGAAAGACTGGACGTGTTTGGAATGTTAACCCACACGCTATTGGAGTTATGGTAAATAAGAAAGTTAATAACAGAATTGTAGTTAAAAGACTTCACATTAGCCCAGAACATATCAGACCATCTGGATGCCAAAAAGATTTCCTTGAAAGAAAAGCTGCTGTTGCTGCTATTAGAAAGCAAAATATTCAATTGAAGAAAGAAGGAAAAGAACTTCTTCCATTACCAGCTAAAAGACTTCCAAAACAACCAAGACCAGCTGAACTTATTAAAGGTACTGATATTAAGTTCACTACTGTTGCTCCACTTAAATTCGAAGAACTTTATTAAATTCGGTATGGTTGCTATTGATTTTTTGGTTAATGACTTTATTATTTTTATTTCTTTCATTAATGTAATAATGTGTATTAGGAAAAAAGAATAAATAAAATGATAATAATTCCTTAAATTTTATTGTATTATAAGAACTTGTTTTAAAGTAAATGATGGTTTTAATTCATCTTTTATTAAATAAGTTTTTATCATCTTTTTGTTAATAAAAGATATTCCATTTAAAAGAAGAGAACTAGTTTGTGTTGAGTAGAGAATTGGTTGTGAAGATGATAAAATAATATAATCTGTTTGATCATCTTTTAAACCAATTTGAGTAATCTTATTATCTTTAATAATAAGTAATGATTTAATTTGATATTTTTCTTTGATTTTTTCAATTAGATAGCCAAAGTGAACATGAGTATTTGTAATATTAATAATGATTCCTTCATTTATTTCTAATAGGGTTTCATTAAATTTTATGAAAGAATTAGTTATAGAATCAAAGAAAATATTAATTGATTCTTTTTTAAGGATAGTTGAACATTGTTTCTTTATTTCTTCTAAGTTAAAATTATTATTAGGTACTAGTTCTTTTTGGTGTTGTTTGTCTTCATTTTGTTCTTCTTTATATCTTCTCTTTAAAGATTGATTTTCAGTATCTCTTGTTCCTCTTACATTTTTTTGGTCATCTGATAATTTAATTTTACTAACACTTAACGATAATGCTTTTAATTTTTCCTGTAAAGAAGATGAAAAAATGTTACTCATTTCAACTGACTGAAATAAAAGATTAAATAAAGTAAATTGTAAAAGAAAAAAAATATAATAAAAAGTAGTTAATTAAGTATTAATAGAAATATTTTCTATTGTTCCTTGCTCAGGGGAGACTACTAATCCCGTCCCTTCGCTTAAAAGTATTTGTTCTTCAACTATTGGCTTATTCTTTGCTTTTAGTTGTTGAACTGTGAGAATTTTCTTTTCTCATTTTTGATGTGGAATAGAGTATTTAAACATCCCTTATTTAAATATTCATTATTTAATTTCTTTTTAATTTTGATGGGTTTAAATTTCTTCTTCTTTGGGTTTAGATTTCTTCTTTTTTATTTTCTTATTTTAAGGAGAGTATATAATTACCATTGTATTGCTTTGGGCTAATATTCTTTTAGCCTCATCCACTTGACCCTTTTCTTTTGATAATCTTTCTTATATTATCAATTATACTTGTATTCTAACAAGTAATAATAACATCTTTATAAATACCCATTCGTTTATTGTCAATGATATTCTGTCATTGTACATAATAAACACTGCTATTCTTGCAGTACTGGGTAAGATGTTTTTCTAACCAAACGCAACGTCATAACCAGTCCATAACTGGGGGGAATCGAAGGATGGAAATATTTTAGGGATCTGTGTGGTGTCTCTGACGTGCTACCTTCGAATCCTAAAAGAAAAAAAATATAAAATAATAAGAAAATAATTTTTTAAATGTAAATTAACACTATAAAGATACCAAACTATTGATATATTCTCTTAAGGAAACATCATTATAATCAATTGTGATTTCATTATTTCTTTCAATTAATTCACAGAGGTATTTATTTATTTTCTTTCCAATATTAACAATACCCTCTTTGCCACATAAATATTTCCCATTTCTATAAACACTTTTAATACTTTCATTTTTCATTGCACCATTTTTCCCTTCTGATGTAGTTGTTGTGAAGGTGTACCCTAACATATTAAGTATATCAATTAATAACAGATTTAGCTCAGTAATTTTATTTTTTCCTACTCTTTGTTTTGCTGCACTTATAGACACCCCAGAATTAATGTCATGTTCTTTTCTTTCAGCACATCGTTCTTCTACAAAACGATCTATTTCTATAACATCACTTTTTCGTTGAATTAATCTAATGTTTAAATATTGTTGTGTAACAGAAGCCTTTTTAACTGGTTTTTGAATAATTACTTTAAACTCTTCATTAAGTAAACCAATGAGTATAGCTTGTTGGCAGGCCATATAATTTCTTGTTTTCTCAAATTGGCTTCTTGGGGAATAACTTGACGCCATCTGCATCTACGAATCCGATAGTAAATAAAGATTCTTTTGAAGATTTAAAATAATCACTTACAAAATAGAAAGAAGGTTTAAAAATACTTTAATAGAAAAATTACTTTTTTATTAGAATGATTAAAAATAAAAATTCCATTTAAATTATTTGTTTTGAATTATCTTTTTTCAATCCATAACCAATTTTTTTTTAACTCATTAATTTTTTGGAGAGTGATTTGTCACTTTAATAGAAGGGGTCTACAAAACCTCACAAAACAAGAAAAATAACGACTGAAATAACTAAAACTACTTGTAGAAATAATTTTAATAAAATATTTATTTATTTAAGTTTTAAACGAAAAAAATAATGGAGTGTTTGAGAGTTATAAAAAAAAAATAAGAAAGGAATATTTTCAAAAACTATTTTAAAAGTATTATTCTCTTAAAACTTTTAAATTGAATATACATTTTTTGTTTTTCTATTCCATTTAGGTTCATTAACAATTTAACTATTATAACTCTTTATGTTTATTATTTAATTATTATTAA
The DNA here is from genome assembly GCF_000209125.1 of Entamoeba dispar SAW760. Classification (NCBI taxonomy): domain Eukaryota; phylum Evosea; order Mastigamoebida; family Endamoebidae; genus Entamoeba; species Entamoeba dispar. The sequence goes on from NW_001855825.1 coordinate 59,509, forward strand.
ATATGGATTTCATTCAACAATTTGTTTAATTGTGAAATTCTTTTTTTTTTGTTGTATTAGTCCTATTAATAAAACTTTTTTATTGGAGTTATTTTAACAGAAAACGACATCACTGAATTTTTGAAAAAATTTGACAACACTATCTATTTATTCATACAATTTTGTTAATTATAATAATAAATACTTTTAAATTAGAAAGATAATACTATAATTTATTTATGAAATATTCTTTTTTAACAAAATTGAATTTCTTTTAATTAATATTAAAAAAAAAAAACAAAATTAATTTTGACTTTTCCAATTAAAATTAACAAAAAAATTTTCCAAAGAACTAAAAAGAAATAATCACCACAAGAATACTTTTATTTCATTTTATTGTTAATATTCAACATATTCAGTATATTTCTCTAATTTATGTTCATCAAATAATTCAAGACATTCAATATATTCTTGTGCTGCATATCCAGTAATTCCCATACCCAATGAACAACGATAATCATATGCTATTTTAAATATTTTCTTGGCTTTATCTTGACAGAACTGATTTTGAAAAGGAAATTTTTTAGCATATTTTAATAGTGCAACACCAAACTGTTCAAGAATTGCAGAATATAATCTACTATGACAGAGTGAGCTTTGATATTTTGCAATTGGAACAAGATAATCTTCAAATAATATCAATGGATTTGGACATTTCTCATCAAAGACAAAACTTCTTAATGTTTTAAACATATAAATGTGTGAATTATCCATTTTTCTTGTTTTATTATAGAAGTGTTGAATCCTCTTTGGTTTTTTTAATTTTTTGAAAGCTACTTCTTCATTAATAAACTCATTAATTTCTTCTTGGGTACATATTTTATGACATTGATGACAAATCCATCCTTCTGGTTCTTGATAAATTCTTCCTCCACAACCACATTTAAATGCTCTCCATGGGTCACTTGGTCCACTACAAAGTGGACAGTCACAAATAAATCCATAATTCTCCTTAAAATATTTTAATCTATGAGGAAGAATAGAAGGAAAGGTATATGAGATTGTTAATTCAGTTCCAACCTCAATATCTTGCAATGCAGTCCAATACATTGTATCTCCAACAGTGTGCCACCCCATATTTTCTCTGCATGAATGATTACATAAACTACATGCCATAAATAATGCATAGCCATCAAGAAAATCTAATGCAAAAGAATTTGTATGAATTCCATTAACAATTTTAGCTATGTCTTCACGTTTAACTGGGTATTCAAGAATATCATCTTTTAACAAGTCTTGATACATAAAATCGACATGTTCACTAAACTCTTCTACTCTATCAGGATTTTGTCCAAGTTGAATTGCTAATTGGACAGTGCAAAATGCTGTTCCAAAATAAATGCTTTTAACCATATAATATGTTGAATCCTTCATATCATCGTCTTCTTCTGGTCCTTCATAAAATACTGAAGCTTTTTCTTTGAAAACCATTTCTCCTTGATGGATTTTATCAGTACAAACTAATCCCCTTCCCTTTCCTGGAATTTCTTGAACTTCAAACTTTCTCACAGGAAAATTGTCACGAAAAATTTCTTCATATGAGTTCCAGTGAGGATTATCACTACGATCTTGAACGTCGTGTTTTGATGGAATTAAAACATGATATCGTGGATCAAATTCATCACCAATCTCTGGATATTTTAATGAAGAATCCATCCTGTTATAATCTTTTACCTTTTTTTGTTCTTTTTTCCTTTTAGAGTCATAAAGAAGGATAAATTGTAAAACTAATAAATAAATAAAATTACTTTTAATTTTCAACCCACTCTCCTACAATAACTTCTCCAGAATGAGAAGAGATATAAAGTCGGCTCTTCGTGGTAAAAAGAAGAGAAATAATTGGTGGTTTTTCAGTTGTAATAATTTCTTCTGTATCAAAATTAGAAGTTGAACAAGACAAACATTTGTTTCCAAAAGCAACACAAAAGTTCAGACGATCCCAGGAAGAAGAATAAGGATCAATTGCAATAGATTGAATAAATTGATTAGATAATGTACATTTCTTCATAAAACGCAATTGACTATGATTTATTACTTCAATAAAATAAACATCTCCAGAAGTAGAAAAAGCTGAAACAATATTAGTTTCTTTAATATGAGAATAAGGGTGTGCATACTTTCTTTTAAAACTGCAACATTGAGCAACTAATGTTAATGGATTCTTATCAAAGGAATACTTGTTTAACACTTTACCTTGAAGATTAAGTGTTATAAGAGATTTTCTAAGAGAAATAACTATACAGTCATTTGAAATAACCATAGAGGTAATCATCTCTTTAGTTGTGAAAATTGGAGGTCGTTTAGAAATTGAGTTAATCTGAATGATAGAGGACTTAGTAGGAGAAGGTATTACCCCATACAATTTATTCTTATAAAAACACAAGTTGTGAACAGGTGTTTTCATAAATGTAAATATTTCTGAATTTTTTGCAGTCATGATATAATGTAATAAAACACCATCTTCAAAAGAAATGAATATGTTATCATTTTCCCAACAAGAAGAAACAATTGATGATTTATGTGAATCAATCCAAGCAATTTCTTTCATTGTTTTACTATTTAATAAATAAACAACACTAGAACTAGATTGAAATGCAATCAAAGATGAATTAATTGGACATTCTTGAATAGAGATTACATTTTTAGGAAATGTGATTCGATGACAAACATGAAATGCCATATCTCACAACGTCTTATTTTTTCTTTTCAACAATAATCTTTTGAATAACTGACTTTTCATGTGATTTTCTCAATCTTATATTCAAAAAGATTAAAGATTTTAATCTAGCAAATCTTCTCTTTTTTCCTATTTAATTAAAATAATAAAATGATAAATAAGAAAAAAAAACTGAAGTATTATTTATTGTTTATCAGCACAAGCCATACACAATACTTTACCATCTCTAATTTTATAATCATTAGTTCCAATAACTGTACCACATTCTGGGCATTTGAAACAATCTGGATGATATCTATCTTCTTCAACACGAATAATCTTTCCTTCAATTGCTTCTCCACAAACTTTACACTTTGGACAAGCACAGCTTTTACACATTAATTTTTTATCTTTCATAAAATATTTTTCTAATGGCTCCCCACATTCAGCACATACAAAACAATCTTCATGAACAAGATATTTTCCTTTCATAATTTCAATTGGGTCTTCATCATCTTCAAATGGTTTTTTGCAAACATAGCATACCTCTTCAGACATTTCTAACTCCTGATTTAATACAAATAGTTCTCAGTTCTTTTTATATATATAATCTTTAAATTACCAACGTCAATACATTTCTATTGTTTTTGTTTTCTTTTTCCTTTTTTCCTTTGATTTAATCGTTATTATTTTTTACTAGATTCATATAATTCTCCTCCCAATAACATAAAGAACCTTTTTTTCTTTTTTCAAAACTTATTTGTTTTAGTTAACTTAACTATCAAAACAAGAAGAAAAATTTTCAAATCATTTTAATCGATCTGACGAGGTTCCACGATGACAATATTGGATGGGTATTTTTTATTATATTGTTATTATCTGTTTTTGGGGTTTTCAAGAAATTATTTGTAACAAAAGATAAAGTAACACTAAACTATAACCCTCAGTTTCTGTTTTGTCTTGGATTAATTTTTACGAATTAGTTTTATGCATTGACTTTTTTGAGTCTGACACTTATCAGAGATGATTCATCATGTTAAATGTTATTATATAAATTATAAAACATAAAAAATATAAAAACTCAAGAAAAAGAATTAAAAAAGCGAAAAATATTATGACAGTTGAAGAACAAGTCATTGATAAAATGATTTTTGATTATAGTTTGATGAATAAATTTTATATTCTAAACTTACAAAAACTTATTTAATTAGCTAAAAAGATAGAAGACACATACAACCAGTTTAACTCTGATTTTGATAATGCAATAGAACAATTAAAAGAACAAATAGAAATTACAAAAAAACATTTAAATGAAGCTGTTGATAGGTGTTGTTCACAAGGACTACCACCAGTTATTCCAGAACAAATTTTTGAAATGATGGACTTAGAATTACAGCAATATTGTGATGAATGTGATAGAGTCATTGGTCAAGAAATAACAAAACTACAGAAATATAGTATTGTAAAAGCAGATGATTTTATTACAGTTAAACAACCTAACTTACAGATAGATGATCATGGTCTTTCAACTGAATTATTTGAAACTGCTATCTCTCAAACAGAGAGATTATGCTCTCTTTTAGGAGTAAATATCACAGAAAATACGTGTTAAATTATATATTTTAATTCTCATAATTTAAAATAAGTTTTGTTTCATAAATTGGTAAGTACTGATCTATCGTTAGTGTTATAAATTCAAGAATAATTTAATTTAAAAAAAAAAGAAAAAATAAATTAATTAATGGTATTTATTTGCTTATTCATATTTTCATTGTTTTGAGAAGTTACAATACTATAATTGTTATTAGCTTTTTTATCACTCTTTGTATTAACAAAGTCTTTTGTTGATGTGCTATATTGTGAATTTACAATCTTACAACTGCCACTATTTAAGAATATGCTATTTTAATAATTAAGTTAAATTTTTTCTTAATTTAAGATTGCTCTATTTCTTTTATTTATGAAAAAATTATTTAAATATTAAAAAAATCCTTTTCTAATACTTAGTATTATAAAGAGCAAATATTTATATTATTAATTCTGTTAAATAGTAGTAATTATGACACAAACCAATACTTTTTGATATGGGCAATACTTTTTATTAATAATTCAGTGCTTTATTTCACTCTAAGTCTATCTGGTTATTATTTTATTTTAAGTTTTCTGTATTAGTTTTATATTTTATTTCTACTTTCATTCTCTTCATTATTTTATTTCTTTAACCTTTCTTTTTTTTCATTGTTTAAAAGAATCTTTTTTTGCAATTACTCATCGTTAAAAGGTATTAACACACAAATTTCAATTATTGGAATTGGATTAGTTTTTTCTTTGGTTATTCTCATGGGCCTTAACTAGAGAAAAGTACGAGAGCACAAAAGAGTGTGTTTAAAAAGATTGAGAAAGGTAGATCTACTGAAGAAATGAAAATATACAAGAAGATAATATCACTACACAAAGGAGTTAAGGTTAAATATAATTTTTCTTTTATGTAAATAAACACTTTTTATTAAATTAGCAAATAACATGAAATAAAGATTGAATACATGTTCTTAGGTTATAAAGGTAATAGAACAAAAGAATTTACTTAATTTCTATATGTAAAAACCTTATTATTGTAAAATTAAAATTATATAATTTCTTAAAGTCATAGATACATTAATTTAATTTTATTTTTATTAATTATTATAAAAATAAAACATATCTTTTTTATACCTCTTAAAGACTCTCTATTTTGCTAGTTTTTTTATTTCTTTCTTCATAAAACATTTATTCTTTTTTTACTTAATGTTTCTTTATTCATTTTTCTAGTCAGTTTTTAACCAGTTTATATTTAATATTATTTGAAGTAATTCTGATTCATTTTTTCTTTTCACAAAACTGTTTATCAAGTATTATTAAGTTTGCTTTGTGTGACTACATACCATTAATTACATTTAATTTTATTTATAAATTTTTATACAATGTTGATACATTTAAAATATTACTTATTGTTAAATAACAAGCATAAGAAGAATAGAAATAGTATTAAATACAAGTCATGTCTTTCTTTCTTTTTTTATATCAATTTCATAATGACAGTAACTATAACTAAGTATTTCTTTAAAATAGTAACTGTTGAAATTAATTAGTTCATTTTGATAAAAAGAGTCAATAATTTTATATCTATATCTATATCCATTAAGAAAAATCATTTAGAAGTTTTGAAATAAATAAAATAGCTATAAAAAAAATTCAAAATAAAAAAATTGTGAATATTTTTTATAGAAGCCTATTTATTTTTATTAATTTATTGATTATAAATTTATTTTTATTAACCTATTATTTAAATTTACTTAAATTATATTAATAAAACATTTTGTTAAATTTTATATTTATTTTATTACTATAAATAAATCAAGAACCAAAAAATTGTATTTGATTCTATCCAATATCAAAATACAATTTCTATAATAACTAAACAAAAGATAACTTATCTTTTATTTTACATATTATTCTAATGATTTTCTATATTCTTCTATTTGAAATTCATATTTTTCAATTTTATAGTTATTTTATTTTGTCAATTAGAATTTGAAATTAATAAACAAGGATGATATCATTGTATTAATAAATTAGATTTGATAACTATACGACATTGTTTTGCACCATTCATCTTAATTATGAAATATGTTAAAATGTTACTTTATAATATAAAATAAATTTAGTAATAAAAACAATTGTATTATTTTACTATCATTCAAATAATACTATGACCTATGATGATTACATAAAAATTTTTATTCAACTTGCAAAAAAAAAAAAGAATTAGTTTTAGTTTTTTTGTCATATCTAACAAATTGTAGAATTATTCATGTTTACTAAATTGGATTAATAGTTCTCTTAGACTTAATTACTACAAAAACTAAAAAATCATATTTTTTAACTTGTTTCACTCTAATTAAATCAATACAAACTTAACTATTTAAATATACAATGAAAGATTTAACTGATTTTGTATGTTAAATTAAGTTACAACTGTCTCAAATTTATAGTACATCATAAAAAAAGATGTATAATTTTTATTTAATTTATTCTGTTTTTAACTACCCTCAACTAAAATTATATTTCGTAATGGCAAAATATTAACATAAACCATTTTAGTAACTAATAAATAAATTAAATTAACTTATTATAAAATTTAGAATTTGTCTATAGCGTCACTTTTGAAAAACTGACTATATAACAAAAAAAGAAAACAAAAAAAAAACGTTTTCTATAAATATTAATTCTAAAAATACATTTGATGTTTTCAAATGAAATGCATATTGATGAAGAAAAAGTTTTTTTAAAAAAAGATAAAAAAACTTTATTAGTTAAAATAAAATGAGTGCCATAACACGTCTTTCTACCTCTTCACCTGAATTACCAAAAACGAGAATCCCCCACAAAAGAGTTAGATCAATTGGGGCAACAGGAAAAAGTACGTTCTATGGAGAAGAACGACCAGTTATAATTAATGGAAAAGTGTTAATATCTGGAGGACTTACCCTTCCACTATTATCTTCTTCATATTTGGTTTCAAGGAATGGAGAAATTAAACGACTTAAAACAGGACAGTCATTTGATGAGAATGAAGAAGATCAATTGTTGTGTGTTTGTTATGGATTAATAAGAGTTTTTAATTTTATATTATTCATAATTATGTTTAGGAAGAATAACTAACCTTTATTTTAGAAACAAACATATTCATCTTCTAAAAGATTTAATATTAATGTATCACAAACTATTGGTAGAAGAATATACATGGAAGATATGGTTATGATTAAAGGAGAATTATTTGATGGAATTGATTATATCGGTGTGTTTGATGGTCATAATGGAAAAGACGCAGCCAAAAAAGCAATGGAAACTTTTCATAAATTATTAGATGAATATTTAATTAAATCAGACCACTATCAAGAACATTTAAATAATATATTTAATGAACTACAACAATTAATATCATTTACAACTGCGTCAGGAACAACTGCATCAATAGTTATTATTAGAGAGGATGATGTTATATTTTGTTATATTGGAGATTCACCAATTTATATAAAATCAAATAAACAAGTAAAGAAAATATCTATTGACCATAACACAAGTAATGAAGAAGAGGTAAAAAGAATTCTTAATTGTGGTGGGAGTGTTGTAGACATTAATGGAACAAAAAGAGTAAATTCTAAAATTGTACTCACTCGTTCACTTGGTGATAAATCACTTCACCCTCCATTAACAAATGAACCAACAATAATTTCAATTCCATTAAAAGAAATAGATTCAATTATTGTTGCTTCTGATGGAATATCATCAATACCGTTTGTTTATTGTTTAATAAAAATAATAATTATTCACTTTTAGATGTGAATTATTTAATGAATTAACAAATCCTATATTTAGTTTAGAACAACAAGCAGTTAACATTAGAAATATTGCCTATGAAAAGAATAGTCCTGATAATATTTCAGTAGTAGTTATTCAAATTACACAACCAATACCACCATGAAATTATTATATTCTAAATCATTCAATTAACATTAATAATAATTGTATTAATTACATTTTTTATCATTTTTTGTTTTTTCTTTATTTATTTATATCAAAAATAAATAAAAATAAGAAATAATAAACCAAAACAACTTCATTATTATCTTCTCTTAGAATCCAATTTTTTCAGCATATTTCTTGGCATTTGCCTTAACGATTCCATCATACTTCTTCATATAAGCAGCTTGTTTAGCAGTTCTCTTAACAGTACCTTTAAGAAGATTATTTTCAACTTTTACTTTAACAACCTTTCCATCTACTTTTTGTGCTTTAACAAATCTCTTAGCAACTGATTGATTTAATGCTTCTTTCTTAGCTGCAAGAATCTTTTCAACTTTAGCTGCATATTGTGCTTTATGTGCTGCTTGTGCTTTAGCAACTTGTGCAAGTTTATGTGAAGCAATTTTAGCATATGGATTTAATTTGACCATAGCAGCCCAGTTCTTAAGTGGATTTGTTCTCTTTGGTACTTTTGGTAAAACAATTTTAGCTCTAAGAAGTTTAGCTTTTTCAGCAGCAACAACAACTCTCTTCATATCTGGAACAGCCATTTGAGCATGAGCAATTCTAAATCCTGATTTACCTTGTGCCATCTTCTTTTGAGTTCCAAAGATAGTGTTAAGTTTCTTGAATGCTGATTCTGTCCAAATAATGAATCTACCCATATGACATCCTGGTGCAAGATTAAGAACTGAAAGATTTTCAACACGGCATGTATCTACACCTGGAATATTTCTAAATGCTTTAACAGCTTGAAGATCATCATTACCATAAACAACTAATGGTCCCTTTCTTTCCTTAATCTTTCTTCCTCTCATTTTTCCTTGACCAGCACGAACAGTCTTTGAAGCAATAACTTTAAGAACATCTGAATAAGCATTAATTTTCTTTAAGAGATAAACAGCTTGTTTGGTCTTCTTAATAACTGAAATTGATTTTGAATTAACAACTAATGGAATTTGTGGTACTCCAGCAATATGATGTCCACGTGCTGAAACAAGAGCTGGAACAGCTGAAGCAGCAATACATGAAGCAACAGCAAATCTTCTCATTTGTTTTGGTGTTTTTCTTTGCCATTTTCTGAAGTTCTTAAGTGGAGAGAACATATGACCCTTTCTAGTCATATTACCAAAAGCACCTTGTCCGTTTCTTCCTGATCCTGATCCACTGATTCTTGGAATTCTAGCTACAGCTCTTCCAGTTCCCCATGAAATAGCTGAGTGTTGTTTACCAGCTTCAGTTGATACTCCTTCTGGTTGTCTAGTGTTTTTACTTTGATTTCTATAAACGAAATGAACTACATCTCCTCTAATTGGTGCAAGAAAAACTGCTGGAAGTCTGACTGGTGTTTTTTCAGCTTCTCCAGTAATTCCATCATAAATGGTTACAAATGGTCTTGAACTCATTCCGATTCGACCTGTGAATTTTTAGGGTATGAAAGAAAACTAATAGGGTTAATTACTCAAATAATAATATTTTTAATTATTTAGATTTATTATTTCATAATTATTATTTATTAATTTTTTATATTTGCTTTAAATAACATTTATTATAATATCGTTTTATATGACATTTATACTTAAATGATCTAAAATATTCTAAAGGAACTTTAAATGAATAATTAGATGACAGCAGTTAAAACACTTCCATTAGATTTACAAATTGATGTCACATTTTGGCATGAGTTTACAAGAAGAAAATTAGAAATATTTAAATTAAGTGAAAAAGTTATTCCAATTTATGGTAGTATTGAACCAGGAAGTAATATTATTAGATTGACACATGCCTCTTTTGAAAGACATGAAAGTTGTATTGAAGGTGAGTTATTAAATTACAACACACTTATTTCATTTAAAGAAAGTGATAAAAAGGCAATATTTACAGAATTTTCTGAGAGATGTATGAAATTATATGAAGAGGATTATTCTGTTGTAGCTAAATTCATATTAATAGCATATGGTGATTTAAAAAAGTATGACTTTCATTTCATTGGAGGGTGTCCTGTTCCAAAACAACATAAAGTAATTGGAGAGTTTGTAAATATAAATAATGAAGAATCAAATGGTTTATTAAATAAATTTAAAGAAAAGAATTGTATAGTATTAAATAACCAATTTGAACCTTTAAAAAAAGGAGATAATGAGGCTTATATTCTTGACTTATCTCCAGTAAAAGAAACACCAGGATGGACTGTTAGAACTCTTATTCATCATAAAATGGATATTATTCATTGTATTAGACCAAATAATAGTTTTACATTAAAATTAACTCATTTAGAAGAACCACTTAAAGGAAGTAGTGGATGGTTTACTGTAAAATCAACAGGCAAAATTGCTACACAAATTCATCACCTTGCAGAGTCAATGAATCCAGAAATGTTAGCTAGTCAAGCTGTTGATTTAAATTTGCAATTAATGAAATGGCAATTATTTAGAAATTTAGATCTTCCAGCTATTCAAGCCACAAAGTGTTTATTAATTGGAGCAGGGACATTAGGGTGTAATGTTTCACGTGTGTTAATGGGATGGGGAGTTCAAAATATAACATTTGTAGATAATGGAATTATATCATATTCAAATCCAGTAAGACAAAGTTTATATAAATTTGAAGATTGTGTTGATAAAAAGTATAAAGCTCAAAGAGCAGCAGAAATGGTTAAAGAAGTATTTCCTGGAATGAAATCTAAAGGAATTGTTATGTCAATTCCAATGCCTGGTCATCCTATTGGAGAGAAAGAAATTGAACCAACAAAGAAAGATATTTTATTGCTTGACCAATTAGTGCAAGAACATGACGTTGTGTTTTTACTTGGTGATTCAAGAGAATGCAGATGGTTACCTTCAATGCTATGCTCTGTTTATAACAAAATTTGTATTACCGTTGGACTTGGATTTGATTCTTTTGTTGTTATGAGACACGGAGATAGTTCTTTGGATAAAGAACATAAACCTTCATGTTATTTCTGTGCTGATATTGTTGCACCAACTGATTCTTTGTCAAGAAGAACTCTTGACCAACAATGCACTGTTACTAGACCTGGAATTTCTTATATTGCTTCTGCTTTAGCTGTTGAAATACTTATTTCAATGATTCATCATCCACTCCATTCTAAAGCACCAACTTCTGGAGAAGGATACATTCCTCACCAATTACGTGGATATCTAAACACATGGAAAATTGAAGAAGGTGTTGGATCTGCTTATAGTAAATGTATTGCTTGTTCAGAAGCAATCAAAGAGGCATACACAAAAAGTGGAGTGGAAATGGTTCTTGATGCAGTCAATAATCCAAAGACCTTAGAAAAAATAGTTGGTATTCCACAAGAAGTAGAAAATGATATTGAAATTTTAACTGATTCTGAAGATATTTAGCTTAAAAAGAAGATTTAATTGACAAGACTATGACATTTCTTTTAAGTTTTTATTTAATAAAAAATAAGTTACCACTAAGAAACAAAAGGACTAGAGGAAGCTAGAATATAGCCTCTGTGTTCGACATAAAGAAAGTCTAGTGTAATATTATTTATTACTTCGTTTTGGTTTTAATAGAAATATAAAAAAACAACACTTCTTTATTTTATTATTTAAAAAACGAACAAAATAAAGTTTAATGATTAATTTATTAAAATGATAAAATAATAAATAAAATGATGTGTTATAAACATATTTAATTATTTAATCATCTTATTTTGATCTGATATTCATTAAATTAAAATGGAAGAGTTAATAAACAAGAACAACCATTTCTTTAAAGAAGAAATAGAAACACTTAACATTATCAATATTATTTAGGAAGTATTAAAAATGAAATATTTGAAATAAAACCAAATGAAACATATTCAGAAGCTATTAAAAGAGGAGAAGGAATATTTGATAGGATTGATGAAACAGAAAGAAGAAGAAAACTAATAATAGAAAAAAGTCAAGAAACAATTAAAGTAATAGAAATAATAAAGAATAAAATAATAGAAGAATGTAATTCCGATGAAGAAATACTAAGTAAAACACGGAATGAAATAATCAATAAAATCATTTCAATTGAAGAAATGAACATGAAAGATAAAATCAAACACTAACAAAAGAAATTAACAAAATTAAAGAAAAATTAATAAAAAGAAAGAAGAATGAGATTACACAATACAGCAATTACAAGCAAGGGAAAATATTAAATAATGGAAGGAATGAATACAATTAAATAAATGAAATGAATAGAAGAATGGAATTCAAGAAAAGTATCCAATATACTATTTGATTCAGGTATTGATAATTGGAATAAGAATACATCAGTATTTGAACAAAGAATAATAAATAAAAAACATATAATAATTATTATTAAAGATACAAATGGAAATAAATTTGGAGGATATGTTAATGTGAAAATTGATAAAGTTGATGATTATATAAATGATCCAAAATCATTTTTATTTTCATTAAAATCAAAAAGAAGAATAAAAGGAATGATGAAATTTGATATTAAAGATCAACAATGTGCATTTTGTTTATGTAATCAATCAAGTGATTGTTTATTTGGATTTGGATATGATATTTGTGATTATAAAGAAATAATAAAACAAGATCTATTGTTATCAATGTTCATTTTCATATAAAGGAATATCAAATACACTTTGTGGAAAACAATCTCTAGAATATTTCATACCAAAACGAATCATTGTAATTGAAATGAAATTATTAAAATACGTTTTATCTGAAATGAAGAATAAAATATTTCATTCATACCATCTGCTCATGAATGAAATAGTGAATATAAATATGAATATATTTCATTCTTGTTTATTTCATTTCAAATAATCACATTCATTGTGTTATTTTATTAAATAATAAATAATAAGAAAGATAACTGATAATATGAAAGGAATACTTATTTAATTAAATCTATGAATATTAATTAGTGAATATATTAATGTTCTATTAGATAAAGGAAATAACAAAAATAATTTCAATGTACAGAGAAATATCCATAAATAAAATAAATGAGTAAGAGATTATATAACAAAAACACAACCTTATACTACTTTATTTTATTGTATTAATACTTTAAAAGAAGTCCTTCTTACAAAACCTATTTTCTAGTAAATGAGTTAAATAATTCTTAAAAATTATTGTCTAATGATTATAATAACATTCAATAAAATTTATATTAACAGTTTTAGAATATTATAAACTATCATAAAACAATGCAGGATATGTAATATAAATAAAGTTATAAACAAAGAGTTATAAAACATAAAATAAATATTTTTATTTTTCATGAAACAAATAAAAGAGAGAATTATAAAATGAATATAAAAGGTACTATTTAAATATAATTTATTATATCTTTATTTATTCTAATAAATCCTAAAATAATAAAAAATATTTTAAAATATTAAGATTGATCCTTCATTTATTATTATCAAAAAAAATGAATGATGTCAAGACATAGTTAGAAATATATTGGATTATTGAAGGAATTAAAAGAACCATCTATTTGGATATTGGATCCGTTTTTCTGATGTAAAGGTATTGAACATTTGGATTAGCTTTGTATTTTTAAGAAATTTAACATTTGATGTCAATAGTTTCTCTATTGTTTTATATTTTGTGCTTGTCATATTTGTCCAATTAAACATTTGTTCAATTCCTTCTAATGTTGTACATTTAATTGTAAAGGATCCAACAGTTATTAGATGGTCAAGAATTATACTAAATTCATTAATTTGATCCCACTTAATACCATTATGAGAATTGTTCACTTCATTTTCTTCAATTTTTCGAATATTGGAAGAACCAATATTTTTCTGTTTGAGCATCATTATCCAAAGACACATCATTACTATTGTTGGGTCATCAACATTGACAATATTCTTTTCTACAAACACTTCAATTCCATCATATGGTTCTTTGATAAGTTCTTTAATTCCATTCATATCATTCTCCCATATCTCTTTTATCTTATCATCACCTACCTCTTCCCAATTAATATTTCCAATAACACTACTACGTATACTTTTTATTTCTTCAATACGATCAGTGATATGACGATGATATTCATCTAAATTTGTTGGTGGTTTTGGAAGAGTATCATTTCTAGTTTTAGTCTTATTGATTGAGGAGATTAAATCATTCCCAAGATAAATAAAATTTTCAATATCATCCCATCTTTTCTCTGAGTTTAACCATTCAATAGCTAGTTGTCTTAATCTCTTTCCAATATTATTTTCCATTAACATAGTTGATTCAATTAACTTACTGATATTAATTGTTGTACTTCTTTTTCGAATTAAGATGGAAATGAGCGTTTCAATCTCTTTCATTCCTACTACTTTACTTAATGATATGATATCTTGCTCACTGATAAGTTGATTTTCTTTTATTTTTGAACACATCATTCCAATGACATACCCATTAATTCCCTCATTAACAACCATTCTTCGTTTTGAATTAAGCCATCTCTTATCTTCTAATCCCATCATCCCTTCAATCCTACTATAAATTGCCTGACAAATATCAACTTTTTCACTCATTTTCATTTGTGAAATTGTTGTTTTCATTTCCTCCCATTTTTCTCCACCTTTATTTTCAATAATTTCTTCTTCTATAGTTTTAATCAACTCTTGTTTGAGATAAGGGACACAATAGTTTGCAAGATGTCCTGCAAGTTCCCAGTCATTCTGACTAGATTCTATTTCTTTAGAATAAAAAGTTTCTAATGGACTTCCTTGTTCAAATTCTTTCATACCATCTTTCCATTCATTCCCATTTCTTTTTTCTTTTTTTCCTTCAATTTCATCACTTTGTTTATTTGGATTATTTTTTCCTATATTATTTGGTATTAATTTCTCAAAATAATAACAACTTTCTTCATTTAATATAGTTTTGTTTGAGGATAGTTCATTTGGATGGAATTGAAGATATTTTTGAATGATCCTTCTAACCATTTCACTAAATCCATTTTCATCATTTGGTAAATCAGGTTGAAGTTGATATTTTTCAAATAAGAGTTCATTGATTTTTCCAAGGTTATATTGTTCATTAGCCAATTTTTCAAATAACTCTTTTGTTTGTATATCATTACAATACTGAAATAAATCAAGACGAATTCTATACTTTGAGATATACTCTTTTCTTTCTAAGTTTAACCAATAGTTTATAATTAGTAAAATAAACAATAAACTATGTTCTTTTCTAAGTTTTCTTCCTTTTGAAATTAATGAACAAATTTTTGCATCAAAATCTATTGGATAATATAAGAGAATTTTATTATTCTTTCGTTCAATATTACATTGTACCATTTTAAAAGCAGTTAGAATAAATGTTATCATTGGATATTCTTCTCCACAAATTCCTGTATTATTATTATCATTATTATTATTTTCCTCTCCAATTAGATCAAGTTCTTTAATTAAATCAATATGTAAATCAAGAAATTTAGGATTTTGTTTACTTAGAATGAAATATTCTTCAATACTATCAAATATAATCATACAAATATCTTTTGATAATTTTTTAATTTTAATTTGATTAGTTAAATATTTAACTAATTCTGGTGTTTCTACTTTTGCTGAAATCCATGTAATGAGTGATGTAATTTGTTTTAGTTGAATTATATTTTCATCATAAGAAATATTTTGAAGTAAATTTGATAAAATCTCTTCAATAATATTAACAATTTTATGATGGATATATCCATCTATAATACATTCTTTGCAATCATTCATTGTACATAATTGACTTGTATTATCAAAAAACATTTCAAAATATAGTTTTATTGTTCTGATAAAAACATACATTTCTGTTTTTGACCATTCTATAATTTTTTCAATATCATTATTTGTTTCATCCCATGCATTGATATTATAAACTCTTGGATATTCTTTATTGTTTATTTTTTCTTTCTTATTAGAAACTAAAAGTGGTGCAATAGGAATTGATTTAAATAATTCTTTAATTTCATTTCCATTTATTTCAAGTCCTTCTTTATAAAATTGGTATGGTAATGTTACAAGATATTTTAACCATACAGAATCATTTTTATATTTTTGAATTAGTTCATAAAAATCATGAGTAATAATTGATCCATTTGGTTGTTGTTCTGATGGACTAATTTCAAATGATGGATGATTTGCTTTAAATTTAGATGTTAATTTAATGAATCCATGAGATAAATTTGACATTCTTACTGTAATTAATTTTTTACATCCTTTACTAATACAATTAAAATCAATTCCATCATATAAAAGAATATATTCTTTAACACTCTTTGGACATTCTGTTACTGATAATTCTTGAACTTTTGTTATTGCTGCTTTAATCCAATTTCTTGTTTCTTCATTAGTATGAACCATTAATTGATCAATATCAATTAGAGATACAACTCCAACTTTAAGTCGTTCTATTTCTTGTTTTGTCATTCTGAACTGTTTCTTTTGATCAAAACAATCATTAAAATTATAACTAATAATAAAATAAACAATTTGTGCTAAAATTTCATCATACCTTTTTAATATTTTCATTATGACTTTTAATTCAGATTCTGTTAAATAAGGAATAAGACATATTGTTGTAATAATAAAAAGGTCTTTAGAATGATTATTGTTTTGTTCTTCTTGGTCTCGTTGTATTCTTCCAATCCATGTTTGAACAGCAAGTCGACGATTATTATCATTCATTCGTTTTTCTTGTGAAAGTAATTTATATTCTATATCAATTGATTTTTCAATAATAAAACAAATAAGATCTTTATAGTCATCATCATAAAAATTCCCATATTTTTCAAGTAATCTAAAGTTTGATTGATAAAACCATATACATTCTTCCTTTAATGGTGTAATATCTTTTCCTTTAATTTCATATCTAATAATTTCATGTAATGGCGAATAATAATTATTACTCAAAAATGTTTTTGCTTCTTGAATAATATAATTATATTTAACATTATATTTAGATACAAACATTATTTAAATGTGTTTATAGTTCTTTCTTTCAATTTGTTTTATTTGATTTATTAAAAAGTAATATAAAAAAAAAACTAATAAAGTTTGAAAAATTCATCATCTTTCTTAAAGTAATCCAGCATTAGCATTATCCTCTAATTTTTGTTTAATGATATCAAACATTTGTTTTCTAAATTCATCAACTTGTTTCATTTGAGCATATCCACCTATAATTCCTTTAAATTTCTCTGCATCCATTTGTTTAACTGATTCAATAATATCACTCATAGTCTTATAATCCCTTTCTGAAGAAATTGATGGGTCAATTGTTTTATATTTTTCAACTGATTTTTCTGCTCCAATTTCATCATCATTAGCAATTTGGCAGATAATAGCATTAACAAAATGTTCTTTTGCTCCAAATCGAAGTGCTCCTGAATTAAGTGCATCCATCCCTATCTTATCAAATGTTTCATATGCATTCAATAACTGTCCACTCAATGCATCAAGTTTAGCTGCTGAAATTTTAAATGGTAATGCAGATGCTGGTCTATTATCCATTTCATAATGCCCAGCTGCTGTTTTATATGCTTCAGAAGCTTTATCATATTTCTTCATACTTTCATATAACTTTGCAATCTCTTGCTCTGTTTTTGCTGCTTGTGAAAATGATCCATTAGTTATATAATTCTCAACAACATTTTCAAGTGGTGCAATTGCGTCTTCTGGATGTGCTCCTTTAGATAAACATAAAGCTTTATTTAATGCTGCTTTATTTGCACTTGAATTATCTCCTAATTTTGTTGATAATAAATATGCACGGTCATATGCCTCTGCTGCTCTATCATATTCTTCACTAGCTTTAAATAAATTAGCAGCCTTATTGAATAATTCAGCTGCATCTGTCATATTCGCTTCCTTATTGAAGAACGACCATTTATTTTGGAGGGTGTTTGCTTCTGCAAACATTTGTTCTGCTTTATGGTTTCTTCCTGATAATGACATGATTTGTTCTTTTTCTTTATTTTTCTTTTATTTTTTTTATTTGCATTGTTTATTCTTTTTAAGAAAGCCTTAGTGGTAGAAGAAATAGGAAAAAAGAAGTCAATTAATGATACATCCTCTCTGATGAGAGAAATCCTCTTCATCAAATTCACGAGGAGCTTTTTTATTAATATGAGTATAAAATACATAAGGTTGTTGTTTAGTAGTCAGATAGTTTTTGACAATGGTAATTGACTCAGGCAAAGGAGGAAGTATAATTTTATCGTCATACTCATTTAGTATGATTTTTTTAACATTTTCAAATTCAGTTATTCTCATTAGTGAGTCTTCATGTAGGTAAGTACAATCCACAACCAAGGATGTAATTTCTTTTTTTGATGGCTCAATCCAAAAATTAAGGTACTGGACTTCAAATTTAATGTCATGACAAAGTGAGATATCAATTGTATTAACACCACCACCAACTTTCACTTTTTTAATATTCTTTGGAAGAATGAATTTATGTCCATTACCTGATGTTCCTAATTCTACTTCTTCTAAAGAATCAACCATTGATATGTCAGTTGTTGTTTTACAAGAATAAAGCATTACTTTTGTTGGATAGTATTTTTTCCAATCTCTAATAAATAAGTCTAAATGATTTCCATCTATTTGACAAAAAGATAAATAAGAGACTAATGTTTTTGGTTCTCTGGTAAGTGAATTTGTAATAAGGACAATATTTTCATTTGGAGAACTTTTTTGAATTTGATTGCCATACACGTATAACTTTCTTTTCCAATTTGCTACTTCAACAAACCACTTAGAAGCTAATAACGATTCTACATTAGGAGGTTTACAACTAAAACTTATTGATTGTACACACACTCTCTTAAGTTCTGAAAGATCTTTAAGTTCATAAAATCTCCATTTATCAAAGAATATTTGATTAAGAGTAAGATAACCATCATAAAAATGAACCCAACTCTCTCCAGATAAATCAAAAGTTATATCTTTTAAATTAATAAATGTTTTCCAGTGAATTTCAAAATCACTTCTACTTGTTACTAATTTGAGTTTAATTATTCTTTTTGCACAACTCACTAATTCTTCTATAACTTCATTCATTTCTCCTCGTGATACCCCATGTTGTACAGGCAAAAACAAAGTAGCATTTAAATTACATTGAAAATCTTTAATATATTCAAATGATCCAGTGACAGTTTCTAAAGATGAACAATCCTTGAATATTTGTAATTCTTTTTTTTGTGTTTTGAATGAATAATTAGGGTTGGTGTGCATCATTTGGAACGATTCATAACAATTCTTACTAATTTGAAGAAAGCTAATTAAGTCATCTACTGTTCCTAAATAAAAAATGATATTCATCAAATACACACGTTCTAGTTTCTTCATTAGTATAAGAATTGAAGAGAATATTTTTTTAGTTATAAGTTCAAACTATCCATTTCTCTTAAAATCAAATTAACAGACTCTCTACTTGAAATGTACCTATCGTCCTTCTTATGAAAATTAATTATAAAAAAATAAAATAAGAATATTTACTTTATGTAATCAAATATATCAATAAACAAAACTTCACAAATTTTTTTGTAATCTTTTTGAGAGGTACCGCATAAATACTTCTTTATTGGTTTTAACTAAAACACCTTTCTTCCTGGATTGTTCACCAATATAAACAATTAATTAATAAACTAAAAAAATTTTCAATAAAACCAATTTAACACTCTTAAAGTATTATTATCTTTTACGATAAACAAAGTGATTTATTCTGATAAAACTTAAAACTAAGTAATTGTCTCTAGTATGTTTGGGGTAAATAGAGAGGAGAACCACATAGTTGCTTAGACAAACTTTTTCTTCATCAAACAAAATACATTATTTGTGTTATGAATAACAATTTAACAAAATTATGAATGGTATAATATCTCATTAAAATAAAAAAGAATAAAGGTTTTGAAAAGGGAAGAAATCGGGATAAAGTTCTTTATGTTTTGGATTTGAAAAAAAGGAACTATAAAATATGGTTGTTATGATCTGGTTGTTGCTTTTCATTAATCTTGTGTCATCTCAATTTTTAAGTATTAAATCTCCTATTGATGAAGGCAAAATCAAAACATTATTACGAGTTGATGGAGAAATTACATCAAAAGGGATTTTATTGACAACAGAATCTAAAAAAGATGGACTTATTTCAACAATAAAAGTTTGGTTATTTCACACTTTACACTAATGATTTAGTACTAACAGATACAGACACTTCCAACTAATTTCCAAATTAATGGAAAAATAAAGTCAGATGGTATTGGAAAAGGATTTGCATTATGGTTAACAACAAAACCAATTGTTTCAGGTAATAATTTTGGGGGTAAATTTACTGAATCAAGTGAAGGGATTTATGTAAAAGTACCAACAGATTCATTGAGGGGAACGACAACAATCTACAATACAGAAAAACAATTAACTCAATGCACTTTTCCTAATTCTATTAATTTTGAAAGTATTTCATTTGAATTAAAGTATGAAGAGAAAACAAATAAATTGATTATTTCAATAGGAAAAGACAAAGGAGGATGTGAAATGACATATGAAGGGAAAATAAAACATATGTATTTTGCGATATCTGCATTAGATGATAAAAATGGTGGAAATCATCAAATTAAATCACTTGAAATTATTGATTTAAAGAAGAAAACAAAAAGTACTAAAGAGTTATTAGGAAATGATAAAAGTATTAATGGATTAAATTTTGGTTTTACTGAAAGTGAATTATTTAATGATGGAGATGATATTGATTTAGCATTACAAAAAATCTATTTAGTATTAGGAAAAGTTCAACAACAAGCAAGTAAATTAGATAAATTAAATGATGAGAATTCAAATTTAATGAAAATTATTGTCAATGGAGCAAAACATTTAAATGAAATGTTAAAGAGTCAAGAACTTATCATTGATACAAGTGATATTCTTGTTGATGTAGATACATTTATGGAAAGATTAAGAGCTATAGAAGAAATTACAGGAACAACAACAAATGATCTTAAGATTTTAATTTCAACAACAATATCATCTAACAAAAATACAATAAAAAATAATGAAGCTTCTACACATACACTCTTTTGGATTTGTTTCTTTTTAATGCAATTTTGTACTGTTGTATTGGTCTTAAATTTATTGAAGAAGAAAAGAGATATGAATCAAAGAAAAGCAATTTAATTTTAATTTAATTTTATTTTCATTAAACAGAAAGAAATTAAAAGTATCTTTATTTAATTCTTGAAATAACAGATGAGAATGGATTAATTTTTGATAATGTAGATTTAATATTTTTAAAGAGACTTTGTGATAATTCTGTTGGAACAACTTGAGAAGAATAACATTGTTCTTGTTTATCAATATTATCTTCATGATGAATTACAAATAGATGATTCAAATAATGATGCAAGAGATAATGGAATTAAAGAATGATTAAACATTCCTGTGATGTTTTGATAAAGAATATAAAATAAAGGAATAATAACACAATTGGAATATATTTCTTTCCTAAGTGTTGATTGGGAGATGCAAATTGAAGACTTCCTTTAAATCCTAATTTCTGATGATAAGAAAAGTCTTGATAATGTTCTGATAAACCAAAATCAATCAAAATAATATCTCCATCTTGAGATATCATAAAGTTATCAGGTTTTATATCACAATGAATTATTTGTTTTGAATGAATATATTCAACAATTTTTATCATTTTAAATAATAATCTAAAAGATGTTTGTGAAGAGAATCTTGATGTTGGTTGATTTAATCGAAGTTGATTAAGATTTATTATGTGTAATTCAAATACTAAACAATATCCATATAATTCATACCCACATTCAAAAAATCGAATAATACCTTCATTTCCTTGTAGATTTTTAATAATAGTAGTTTTATTTAATGCACTACTTTCTTCATTAATGATTTTTATTGCAGCACTCTTATTTGTTTTTATATTCAAACAACGAAATACATTCCCTAATTCTTATAAATTATCTTATCTTTTAACCAATCCACTTATTAATACAAACCATATGTTCCACTACCAAGTGGTTCTTTAATAATCCAATCATGAAATTGTTTTTGTGATTTCATCTTAATAACAGAAGTGATTTAAAACTAATTTATAAATCATATTACCCTTTTATCTGTTTCCTTCTATCTTAAAACTGGATTTCAAACAAAACTACTCTTTTTACTTTGAAAGAATCAAAGGAAAATGAGTCAAGTGAATATTCTCTTTCATTCTTTCTTCTAAAAGTATTGTTTCTTTTCTCTCTTCCTTTTCTTTCATATTTCTAAAATAACACATTTTTATTTAACAACAATACATTTAACTTCTTATTAACTCCATTAAACAAACTTCATTTTATTTTAACACTTTCAAAAAGAGTAGAGAAAAGAAGGATGGATTAATAGAAAAAGATGTGTTGTATGAAAGGAGCTCTTATAAAATAAAAATTAAAAATTTTAAAAGAATCTTAAAAGAAAAAATCTTAAATATGATAACCCACAATATGCCAAACTCAAACCCCACAGTATTTATTGCTTTTCAACAGCCAATAAAAAAGGCAATTGTCTGCAATGACCTGTATGATTCAGTAATAAGATTTGGTAAAATTCAAAGAATTATTTGTATGAACTCACCTCGACCTGACATGCCCCATTCGTTAATAGAATTTGAATCACCAGAGTCAAGTAATAAATGCATTGAATATCTTAAAACTAATCCCCTCCCAATTCTTAATTATAAATGTAGAGCAGAAGTAAGTAATGCAGAAACATTAAATGTTAAAACTGAGAGTCCACAAGCACATGACTATACGATTAGTCCTAGATTTGGGCATGAAACACCAATAACAAGAGTATTACTTGTTAATGAATTACCTCGGTATTTAACCCCACAATCCCCTTTTCATTTTTATAATCTTTTTTCATTATATGGGTCTATTATTAAAGTTAATGTTCTTAGCGAAAAACGTACTGCAATGATTGAATATGCCTCTATTGAAGATACTATTAATGCATATCAAAACCTATCTGATGTAAAATTTTTTGATTCACGACTTATTGTTAAATATAGTAAACATGATAGTGTCGCAGCACCTCCTGGGATTTGGTGTAAACATTTCCAACCACTAAAACCTTTACTTCCTTCTGTTGCCCCTAGTGTGTTTGTTAAGTTTATTCAACTTCATCCTATTATTGCATGCAGCCCAAACACTCCAATGGCATTATGTCATTACTTTGACCATTATTTTGTTCCACGCCCTGTTGATGTTTTTTTTGATTCTCCAACGTTTGTTTTTCATTTTATATATACTTTGCAATAAAATGAAATGATACTTATGTAAAAGGAGTGGAGTTTTTGCATTTAAAACTACACAAGACGCAGTCATTTGTGTTTCTGTTCTAAATCATAAAAATGAAAATGGGATACCACTCAAATTAGCTTTTGTTTCTGAGCCACCACAAGTCTCTCCATCAAATATAAAATATGGATATTCACAATCACATCCAATGAGTCGTATGTCTACCAATCAACCAATCCTTCCTTCACAATCAACAACCTCATTTCCACCAATTCTTCTATCTCAAAGTGTTCCTTCCCAAACTCTCCAGTCTCAACCCCTTTCATCTCCAAGTCTTCCTTTTCAGCAGTCACAATTAACTAACCCATATTCTTCCTATAAATTAGAACCCCAAAATAACAATCAAACATATTCATTAAATGAGACCCAAACAACAAAACCAAATAAGCCACTAACACCCTATTACAATTATTCACAGTGATTTGTTTAACTCATTCTAATAAGTCTTCTTTTAAAATAAAAAAAGAACAATTAAAAGACTTGTGTCAACATGTATTAGTTTTTTAAATTAAAATAAGAATTGAGAGAACACTGAATAATATCACTACCGGGATAATTCCATTAAATTCTGCTGGATCAACTTGATAAAAAATATGAACTGGTTCAATAGGGTTAATAACTTTTAAGTATGTTGAGTTTTGACTATACCAGAATGAAGAATAATTTGAAATCATATAATTAAAGTAATCTACATAAACAGGAACTTCAGTTGAACTACCAGTTAACTTAAATTTAACTTCAATTGTTTTGTTATTGATTTGGTCTTTAGTAAAAGCTTTTACAATAACTTCATCTCTAGACATAGAAATGTTTGTGTATGAGTTTTTAAGTTCATAATTATATGCATTAAATATTTCATTTTCAAGTTCATATCGGAATAAATTCTCTTTCAAAATAACATCTTTTTCAAGTTCAATCACAAAACTAAACCCAACACTTAAACCATTTGAAGATGGAACACATCCTCCTTTATAATCTCTTTTCCATCCAAAAGCACATGAACAATTCAGTTCACAACCACTTCCTCCATCACACTCTTCCCACCCTGCAAGTATTTCATCACCACACACTAATATTATTATTGTGTCATAAAGAATAAAAATAATATAATAGCCAAACTTGGTAAACAATTATTATTATATTCATATAACCCTTTTGAACACTTTACACCTAATGTTGAGAGTATTAGTAACCAAAATATCATTTAACAATTTCATAGTTCAATCTGTTCAAGTTTTTAATGAAACCAAAAATCTTCATTTTTAAATTGAAAATATAATTTAACAAAATAATAAAATTATAATTTAACCGAGTCATAAAATTAAACGCTGAAAAAAATTAAAAAAATTCTTAAAATAAAAAAAATTAATTGGGAAAGCAATTTTAATTTGCCCAAATTCTCAATGTAGAATCCCATGAACCAGTACACAATGCATAACCGTCTGGTGAAACACCAAGACAACTAACTCTATTTTCGTGACCAGTTAATTTGGTAATATAATCTCCTTTAAGAACATCCCACCATAAACATCCCAAATCATCATAACCACAGAATAAATATCTTCCTGTACTACTAATAGCTACACTTGTCACACCATGTTGCATTGACTCTGATGAATAATTCATTAACTCTCTGTCAGCTCGAATATCAAATAATTTACAAGAAAAATCATCACTTCCTGTGATAAAAGCATTTCCTGATGGATGGAATGCAATGGCATTGATATCTGCATCATGTCCAGTAAATGTTGCAACACAATTTTCCATACGAATATCCCATAATTTTGCCATACTATCACACGCACCTGAAACAAATGTATTCTGATCTGGAGATACAGAAACACACATGACATCAGCTTGATGGTCTTTAAAGTCCATAATTTTAGCAGATTGTTCAACGTCCCATAAGCAACAAGTAGAATCTCCTGATGAAGTTAAAATACGATTTTCATCAACATATCTCATACAAGAAATGTATCCAACATGTCCTGCTAATTCTGCTGTAGTATTATTTAGTGGTTCACTTGAAGATGATTTAGGTGCAATAGAATAAATGGATACAATATTATCAAGACCACCACAAGCAACAAATTTCATAGAAGGGGCATAAGCACATGTCATAACCCATGAACTTCTAATACGAATACAATGAATTTTATTTGTTGTTTGACCATCCCACGTAAGCATCAATCCATCTTGGGAAGCAGAAACAAGATGAGTAGAATCACTTGCCCAATGCATAGCATAAATTTTAGAAATATGACCTCTTAATCCACGTTTAAATCTAACGTGGTCACTCCTTGAAATACCTGGAATTTCTGATGTAAATTTTTTCACTTCTATGTTAATACTTTTTCATTAAACCAATAAAAAATTAAAATAAAATGTTATATAACAAACTTGTTGTATCTTCTTTAGCCTCCCTATTTGCACGGGTTTCTTCTTTAATTTGATCGATCTCTTTTCTTGTTTGTATAATTTTGGCTTGTAAATCTTCTGCCATATAAGTTAATGATAACTTGATTTTTAAGATTTCGATATTTTTTTCTTTTTTTTGAATATTCTATTTTTATTTCTCTCCTTTGCTGTGCAGATATAAATATATTTTTTTACTTGTTTTTATTAAATTTAATTCCAGTTAAAATTTATGTATTTTATTTCTGGAATGGTATGATTAGAATAAATTAATATTTGTTATTTAAATCAAAATATTAAGTTATACTTAATAGTATTGGTTCGTAGATTTAAAAATAAATAAATTATAGATTTTCTTGTAGTGTAGAAAAGATGAATTAGTTATAACTTTCTAATACATTAATACTTATAAATAAAAATATGTTTAGTAATATAGAAGAAGGATTTTAATTAGGGAACTTAATTAGTAGTATTTCTTTCATTGTCATCTTTTCATTCCTTTATTAGGGAACCTCTCCTTAGAAAAAATGAAAGTTTTTATTTTTTAATACATTCAAGAAAGAATAAGACTCACTTCAAACAACTATTTCTAAAATATAAACTTTTTTATAGAACGTTTCAACATGATTATAATTCTTGTTAAAAATTAAAATAATACATTTTTATATTTCTACTCATCAAATATTTTCTTAATCTATATTATATAAGGATATATTTTCAATTTTTTTATTATTTAGTATATGCCTATTATTATTAACAATGTGGAGTATAATTTTAAGTACTCTTTTTATTTATAAAAGTGTTTGTTTCTTAGTTTCTTATATTTAGTAATATTTAGTTTACCATTTTATGTAAAGTTATTTGATAGTAATATACATATTTAAGAGAATAAATTAAAGTGGATTTTCTTTTGTGTTAAATTGCCAGATAATTTCTTAATTATTAAATAACACAAAAAATGAATAACATATCAGGAACAATAAAATATATTTTAAATAAATTGGAAGCATATGAAAGAATACCTTCTTAAATCATCCAATTATAAAATTGTGAATAATTAAGAGGTTTTAATTCTAGAAAAGATTAATATGCTAATCATACAATTAAAATAGATTTTGAATATTCTTTGTATAAAAATAAATAATAATTGATATGAAAATATTATATAGTTACTAAAAAAATATAATAATAGTTCTTTAAATCCATCAAATAATGAGATTTATTATTTATTAAAACGATTATCCATTAAACAATAAAGATAACTTAATACACTAATACATTAATCTATATGAAAAATAATATAGACATATCAACAACAATAATATGAAACAAATGGATTTGATAATTTTGGTTAATTAATTATTTATAGAAAATCAAATAAATAAATTGTCTTATGTTTATCTTTATATATATTGACCATATTACTTGTTACAATATTATGTAGTTCTCTGCAAATATTGTAGGAATATCAAGAGTTATTAGAAAATATGCAAATATATGATTATTTTTTGTTTATTTATTGATATAAACAAATAATAAAATAAAAACTAATAGATATGAAATATAAGATAAATATATTGTCTGTATATTTTTAAAAAAGAAAATAAATTAATTTAAGTATAATTTTGTGTATATTTGATTTTATAATGCCAATTTGTATTTAAAAACTAGATTCTAATAATATTAAATAAATACATACTTTTGCTAGTACAACATTATCATTTGAAAAATTTATGAAATTATCTTACCTACTGATTTTAAATATTATCTAAATGAATATTTTGTATAATTTTTATTTAAATTTACAATATAATAAAGAATAAATAAATATATACATAATTTATTGTTATAATTTATGTAAAAAACGATCAGTTTAATTTTCTAATAAAACAATCGAATTAATCAATTTTATTTCAGACATCTATTTGTTATAAGGTAACATAATTTATTGAATCTTTTTATTTTTCAATAATGTACATTCTACAATCAACAACAGTTATGTTTCAAACATTGTATTCTTTTTTTTTAATTTGATACAATACTAATTTTTGAAATTTAAATATTTCATTATTATTTACAGTAAGTTTGTTTTGTACTTTTGCTTTTATCGGTATGATATACTAATTTATCAAGTTCTCAGGAGATCAATAAATTATTTTATAACAGTTATTTTAATTAAATATATAGTCCATTGAAATAAGTTTGATGATATTGAAAATTATAAGGAAAGAGAAGTATCAATATTTAATTTGATAATTAAATGATTATGAATATCAAATTCATTTTTGTAAATTCAGAATGATTAAATAGAAACGGGATAATTATTGAATTTGTAAATGCTAAATCTATATAACAATATTCTCAATAAATTGATGGTATTACTCATTTTAATTAAATATAAGAATGAACAGAGAAATAAAGAAAAGATAAATACTTAAACTAAAAAGAAGTTATAAAACATATCTATAAAAATTTAAAATGTAGTGGTTAGATAAAGAGAATAATTCATATTGACAGTATTGAATAATGTATTAAAAATAGATGAGTAATATAACATTAATAAATGATAAACAACTAGGATTACTATTGAATTAAAAGTAAGAGAATAAACAGAAATAGATGTTAATATACAAACCTCTATCAATATTTTTTAAATTGAAAAATAAAATCAACTATTAACTGACACAGAAGAAAGAAACTAATGATAAACAAAATCTAAGAAAGAATAAAGATGTCAAATAAAACATAAATAAGATGACTACAAAAAAATGAAATATTGTTTATCTTTTTGTGAATATTTACTTATCATTTTTAGATTGTTTTTTAATGTTTTTATTGTTTAAATATCAAAAGTTATAAACCCTTAATTAGATACCAACCTTCCTATAATATAAAATCAATCACTCATTGATCAAGTTCTGATATTGTTTTTATAATTTCATAATTTAATTAGATTTATCATTTAATCATTGTTTGAAGTTTAGATGTTTATATTTTTTATCTAATTCAATTGTAGTAGAATATAAATAAAATATTACAATAAAAATAACAAAATTAAATTCGTACGGAGTCTTGAATAATAGTTAGATTTAATGATTTTGTTTCACATTGATTTCTGGTATTATATTACTATAAATAAATTAATAAATCATAATAAATTCTATCAGTCAAGAAGTAATTTGTAATAAAAAAATATAATAGAAAAAATATTTTTGTGAGATTTAATAGTCAGTTGTTTAAATAATTTGAAATGAGTTGATAGAAATAAAATAAATTGGTTGTATTTTGTACATGAACTCATTATAATCAAATAACAGATACATGAATAAGATGGTTGGGGGTATTATGAAACTATGTATATCAAAGAATTATTGTTCTAATAATAAGTCATAAACAATTAATTTTTTCCATTTTCTATTTATATAAATATTTCTATAAAAAATCATAAAATTTTTGAGGTAATGTTTCAATAGAATTATTACGACAGAATATTTTGTTATAAAATTCATTTTAAAATAGTTTCTATTGTTGTTTCATTGTTGTTTAATCTATTGTGTTTATTAAAATTAGTTTTCTTAGTTAAAAAATGATAGATATCAATTAAAATTATTATTTTTTTAAAAAATAGAAAAAATAGATTATTTTTTTTTGGTTGGATAAATGAGTTAAATTAGAATAATTAGTTAAACAAAATAAACCTCTGACCTAAAACCAAAAAAATAATCAAATCTATCTAATTAAAAATTTTAAGAGGAAGAATAAATTTTTTTTGGGATTATCTCCATTGGAAAATCTAACCAAATCAGTCAAAAAAAAATATTTCAATTTTTAAAGAACAATTTCACTATCACCTCCTATTATTTCCTTGTCTAAGTCATAAAAGGTATCATTTGATGACCCAGTTGAAGGAGATGGAGAATTATGTGAAGGGTATTCTGTTTTATTTGTTTGAACAAGCTCACAACCTTCTTCATCACTATTGTCTTGAGGAAGATGGCCAAAGACTATCTCTTCTTCTACAGGATATAAAGGTAAATGGAATAACTTTCTAAATACATTAACTTTCTTTTTAACTTCATTCTTTGCCATAGGAACAGTACATTTATCAATATAATCATATTTAATTTGTAATGCACACAATACAATATGTTGAATTAATGATGCAATATAACTGGCTAATGTAGTGAAGTGTTGGCTTGTAGAAAAAATCATATAAAATGTAATAATACCAGTACCAACAGTAGTAACCCAATTCGTAGTAAATGACATTGAACCACATTCTTTTGTTCTAAAAGTTCTCCAAATTTGAGGGAGATATTCTATTAGTGTTGTAACAGTTGAACCAATTCCAAAACAAAATCCAACAGCATAAGTAATCTTTGAACATTCACCCCATAATTTTAAACAAGTTAAAATCAAAATAATAGAAAATACTAAAAATATGCAAGCAGAGATAAAATATATTAATGAACGTTTATATCCTTTTTCTTTTTTATCTTTATAAAAGACAAGGAATAAAGCAAACATTGGGTAACATAAAATCATTAATTCACAAATTTGAAAATATGATAATAATGGTGGTAAACATAATTTCCATCCAATAACAACACAACTATGCATAGTTGGTGAATTTGTTATAGTAGCATTAATAACAGCAAATACTTGGTTAAATGCAAGAATAAGTAAAAAAGAAGGAGATAATCCACTTCCATCTCTTCTTTTTAATATTTTATATATCTGTGGAACAAAACATACAAATGAGAAAAAGATAATAGCAATTCCTAATAATATTTCAAACCAATTCATCTCATCAACAAATGCAAAATCAGATGAATCTTCTAATGGTCCATTTTCACAAGCTGGAAGTCCATCAAGTTCAAATGCATACATTCCGTTAATGATAAAACAAAAAATACATATCATTAACTTATTCATCGTAGGGTTTTTAAGTTTATTTAGTTTCGTTCTTTTGAAGATGATTTCTCTTAACTTTTTCTCATTGGTCTCTATAAAATCAATCTGAGTTTTTTGATATTTTTCTGTTGTTTTTTCTATTCTTTTCCATTTCCTTTTCATTTTTTTTTATTAATTACTTGTTTTATAATGGTATTGTAAATTCCACAGAAACCATTTTTAGTTATTTTCAGTACTTTTATTGTCTGTCAAACAGACAGTAAACTACTTCCTCATTAGTCCCTTCTTATTAATCTTTTTGTGTTATATATCACTTTATTAAATAACGCATGAGATAAATAATATCAAATTATTACTGTTTTAAGAAACTAATCAATTAAGCATAACTATCAGGAGTGAACATATATGCAAAGGAAAGAGCAATAAGTAGGGGAAACCCAGACATAATAAGAGCTGAAATTTGAAGATCAACTTTTTGTTTGTGAGGAATCGAAAGGACAAAGAAAATAAGAGCAGCCATTACAGTTACACGGCTCTAATGTATTAGTCTTGGCGATAATATTAAATAAAAATTAAAGAAGTCAAACTTTATAAATGAATGATACAATTGATAACAAAAAAGAAATTATACCAAGGGTACTAAAGTCTGTTTCATCCTCAATATAAAATGGCCACATTACTGCGGGTGTTGTTTGTTGTTCGGTTGCCATTGTTTGTGTTTTTTTGTTTAATTTTTTTCTTTTTTTGAATAGTAAAGATTATAGAAAAAGATTTAATCTTGTTTTTTTCTATGCCTTATAAATGACTTTGATGTTTTTGATGGAACTGAACTTAAAACTTGAAACAAAAAAGAATAACAATAATTTCATTATTCTTTGACAATACCTATAATTCTATAAAAGCCTTTCTTTTCTACTTTTTATGATATTTTTTATTTATATATAATTAAAGACTTTGTGACAAAAAAACACAAGTTTGATAAACATGATAATATTAATCAGGTCATAAACAGGTAATTGTGAATAGATAGTAATACAATTTTGAAGTAAGGATTTATGATTAATTATTTTGTTCTTTTTTTAATTCTATAATCCAGATTTAACTCATTTTGAGATAAATAAGAAAGGTAGTTTATAACACTAGCTACGCATTATACCTAAATTTTAAATATAAAACATTAATTATATATAGTAATTCTTCATAAAATATATAATTAAATATTCATTTAATAATAATATTATAATTTAAGGATTATATAGCTATTTTTTTATTTAAATACTTCATAAAACAAGATATTAATACAATAATATATTAATTACCTAAATTTGTAACTAATTTCAAAGAATAATTACAATGTAATTAAATAAAAGTTGAATATAAGAAGAACTAAGAAACTCAATGCCAACAAGTTAAATATAAAATTAACATGAAATTTTTAAAATGAAAGTTATTTGATACATCATTAGATAAACTTAACCTAAACTGTTAATTCATACCCATATTTTTTTTAAACTGAACTTAGGACAATGTAAACACATCTATATTTATTAAAAAAAGGTAATTAATAAACTTTTTTATTGGATTTAGTCATTTTTTAAAAAAATTAAGAGTGTTGGTATAAAAAAAAGAATTAAAGTTAACTCATATATATGTTTTCATTGGATTTAGTTCTTTGAGATTAACAATATATTCTTTTATTTTATTGAAAGGAAATCGACTCTTTAATATTTAAAATCGTTTCCATTATACCCTTTCTTCTGAAGGAGGAGAATTAGAATAACTATCTTCTGGATGTAATTTTTTATATTCATGAGGTGGCATAAATATAGAAGGTGATTGTGGAGAGTTATGCTTTATTGGAATTGGTTTACTTGATTGATGAGATAGCTCATAATAGTCTTTTGGAATTGGTTCTGATTTTGTAGGTTTAATATTTCTTATTCTTACTGGAGGTAGAGAGTTATAATACCTTCTTCTGATTAGTTCATAATCTATATCTTCATCTTCTTTTTCGTTCATTCCGTTCTTTTATGAGTTTTGATAATTCAAAATTCTTATTTTCAACAAAATTATTTTAAATGTTTTTCTTTTCATTGAGATATAATCATCTCATCTACTTTTTTGGTTATTGAGAATTAAACGAAAAGTCAAATATTATTAAATCAAATTATTAAAAAGTTAAAAATCATTTCAATTACTCATTCAATTCAATCTCTTTAAATAAGTTAATGATTGACTCTTTCATTTTTCCTAATGACTCAGTATTAAAAAATTGTTTCATTTCATCCCAGTTCAGTCCAAGAACTCTACAAGTTGATTTCAAGAATAGTTCAAGTTCTTCTACTGAACTACAACTTGAACAAAACTCTCTAATTGTTTCTTCTTTTTCTCCTTTTTCACAGTAAATATGAAATTCTCTTGGTGTGGGTTGTTGAATTCTTCCAACTGGGATATGGTCTTTTAAGAGTCCAACTTTACCAAATAGTTTAGCATATGCCTCTCTCTCAAATTCATTTAATTCATTATACTCATCAAACAGATCAAGAGAATCTACAATTTGTTGAAATCTATGTTCATTTAATCCAAGAGTCATAATTGTATCTCTTGATGAATCATTACTATCATTTAACTCTGGTTGATTTAACATTTCTTCTTCATTATATATTTCTGCAATTGTTTTTAATTTTTCATCTTCTTCATCACTTCGATCAAAATAAAATGATTTTTTGTTTATTTTTCTTTCTTCAAGTAATTCATTTAATTCATCAATTTCTTTGGCTGTTGTACTCTCACCTGTTGAATCATATTTATTATTTAATCGATGACATGAATATGCAATTGTTTCTTTTGATGAGAGATCATCATCTTCATATTTACTTGAAATACTTCGAAGATAATTATTGTTTTGATTACACAAAAAGCCTTCTTTTTTAGTCTCTTCTTTTTGTGTTTTTTTAATGTAACCATCTTCTCCTTCAGTTCTGCCAATTTTTTCAATAGTTGGAACACTCCCTAATAAGGTTTCATCAAAATACTTTGATTCAATTCTTGTTAATAGTTGTTTTGAACAATTTGGTTTTCTTTGTTGTTTCTTTTCTTCTTCATCACTCTCTATTAAAGAATTATCTGAGTCTGCTGTAAGTGTTTCAATAGTGTGGTCATCTGAAAGGATGTCATTATTTTCTTCTTCCCTAACGTTTTTATTATTAAATTGTTCAATATCATCATCTCGATCAAGAGAACTTCCCATAGAAATGGTTTTTTCACTTGATAAAACATCTTCATTTTCAATATCTTCCATAGGTTTAAATATCATTGTTTCTTGAGATGATGGAGTTTCAGTTTTAAGAGTTCCAA
Organism: Entamoeba dispar SAW760; assembly: GCF_000209125.1. Taxonomy (NCBI): domain Eukaryota; phylum Evosea; order Mastigamoebida; family Endamoebidae; genus Entamoeba; species Entamoeba dispar. The sequence goes on from NW_001855825.1 coordinate 93,794, forward strand.
TTCCAGTATAAGAAATAGTCTTTTGAGTGTCTGTATGTGTTTCTGGATCTGTTGTATTTGTTATTTCAAAATTTGTAGAATTTTCTTTCAGTAATTCTTCAGCTGTAACACCGATAGAACCTGAATCTTGTGAGAAAAATGTATTATTATTATTTATTGCATTTCTTAAGAGTTGTTCTGTTCCTATTTTAGGTTTAAAAATAATTTCATTTCGAAGTTCACCTGATTGATTATTAGTCACTCGTTGATGTTGATTTTCTTCAATATTACCATCAGAGTTTATCTTTTCTATCATACTTTTCATTATTCCAATATGTGTATATTTGATCCAACAAAGATCTGTTAAATAGATTCATTTTTATGGAATAGATTCCATTATCATTTCTAAAAATAGAAAGAAAACTGAATTAACAATGAATGACATACTTCTGTTCAATTAATTTATTAATTCTAAAAAAAATTGGAGGGGGTGGTGTAGTACTTTCAGTGAAAAGAATAATAAAGAATAGTAGTAATAATAAAACCATTAATTTTGTGTTGTTAATTGTTCTTTACGAATATCATCTAATGTCCATAATGTTTTACCAATCATTTCTTTAATTGGGAATTGAGTATCAAATGAATAACTCATTTTCATTAAGAATTCTTTTGCTAATACAATACTTTGATCAGCAGAAAGGTCAGTATATCTTTTTTGGATAGCATCAAGAATCCATTGTGGCATAGATGCCTTGACATTACGATCATTAAGTTTATATCTTTTATCTGCATATATTACAACTGTATAATCAGTTTTTCCCCTCAGACATTTTCCTAGACATTGATTACAAGTTCTCATAGCATCAAATGTAAAATAATCATCTTTTGAAATAATTTTTTTATTATTAAGATATTCAACTCTTTCTTTAATTGGGATAGGACTTGACTGGAGATATGGAGCTCCTATAATTAAAACAGCTCTAGCAAGATGGTTTGTAAAGTCTATTCCTTCAGATAATCTACCACGTATAACACAAAGTAATACAGCACCTTTACCAGTATGACAAGCTAATTTATAATTTTGGAAAGCAAGAGATGTTTCATAAGCATTTTTTGATTCAATAAATACTAATTTATTTTGTGCAATTGATTCAAATATTTTCATCTCATTCCAATAAGAAATACAAATATTCATATAAGCATAACTTGGAAAGAAACATAAAACACCATCTGGTACTGTTTTAGATAATTCTACAATTAATTTACCATAAGAATGGAGAATTAAACGATCAGCTCTATAGAAAAATTGAGATGAAAGAATTAATGGGTCACTCCGTGCTCCAGCATACTTAGAATCTGCTAATTGAGAAGTAATAGCAATACGGTCAAATCCTTTTGTTACAAATAATGGACAAATTCTTCTTCCTACATTACTTGTTGGTGATCTAATTTGTTTTTCTTCAACAACATTTTTTAACCCAAGAATATTAATATATGTTTTTAATGGACTTAATGTTCCTGATGTAAAAACTATCGAATGAAATCTATTTAATATTGGTTGGATAGCATTTGCTGCATCAACACAAACTAAATTTAATACAGAATGATAATAATCATCTTTATCTATTTTCACTACATCTGGAACATAAGAAAATCCTTCTTGACTAGAACAGAGTAATGCTGCAAAATCTGCTACAAGATATAAGGCATCATAATAAAATGAATCTCCTTTCACATCTTGTCTTCCTCCATATTCATCTCCAAGTGTTTGAATAAGTAAATGAAGTCTATTAGGAATAAATTTAATGATTTCTGGTGTTAAGACTGAAGAATCACATAATCCAGTAACAATATCTTTCACTTGAATTGAGTGTTGTTCCTTAATTCGTTGTTGTTTTTTTGTAGGAGCTTCATGCAATTTCTCTCTAAAAAAATTTACTATTCTTTTCATTAAAAGAACAAATTGACTCGAATTTCTAAAAGTCCCTGGAATAACTTTGTCATAATCAACATCTCCTTCTGATGTTTTCTTTTTTTCATTATAAAAATATGGCTCTCCTTCTTCAATATTATTAGTTAATTCTGAACGTCTAAGACCTTCTACAAGTCGTTTATATTCATTTTCTAAAGGTTTTTTTGATGCTTCAATTGAAAGAAGTTTTGTAAGACGAGCTAATGAAATTGTTGCAAGTTCTATTGTTTCTAATGATAATGTAAGTGTTTGTGCATCAACAACAATATTATCTACATTATGTGCTTCATCAAAAACAAGTAATGTCTGATCTAAATCAATCATTTTACCTATAGTAACATTTTCTTCTTTAGGGTCAAGAATATAGTTATATGTACAAACTATAAATGGTGATTTATAAAAATTTTTTCTTGAACAGAAATATGGGCATTGTCTATGTTGTTTACCAAATTGAACTAATTCATCTATCCCAGCAATGGTTGGTATTTCATCTTCTATTTCATGATAATATGGACATAATCCTTTATCTCTTTTTTCTTGACACAGTAATGGTGCATGTTTACTTTCCCTTACATCATCCAATAAACATAAGTGAGTTCTTGATGCTAGTACAATTGATGGTATTGATAATTTTGTTAATTCATTAAAAACTCGTTTAATTTCATCAATAGTACGAGTACAATAAATTGTATGTGAAATATTACTTCCTTGATTATCCAACAATCCTTTTGCTGCAGTGATAATGCTTACTGTCTTTCCAGTTCCAGAACCCATTTCAATAATAATTTGTTTGTGAGGTGGTTTTTTATTATCTGTAACTCCACTAGTAACTGTTTTAATAAATTGGTATTGTTCTGGATAAATGAATTGATATGGAAAATGAATTTCAATTCCATTAACACTGAAATCTAATGCTTGTTGCTTCTCTTTAACCTCCTCCATTAATCCTATTTTCAGTTCATTTTGTTTTTCATCATTTTAATTTGTTATGTAAACCACAAAAAATAATTGAAAATTGATATATTCAATAACTGTAAATCTTATTCTTCGGAGAAAATAAAGAACGCATAACAACAGACAAAAAACAACCAAAAAAAAAATTGAGAAATACACTGATTTTAAAGAACTTGATTTTTGAGTGAATTAAAAAATCAGAATATTTTAGGATAAAACTTTTCTAAAAATAAATAGTAAAAAATTTTATGTAATATATAACATAAAACTATTTGTATGAGAACTGATAAAATGAGCAAAAGATAGAGCCATGGGAGTGCCTTCATTCTTTGCCTGGCTTACTAAAAAGTATTTCGGGATCACTAACGACTGTAAGAGAGGTAGTTCTATAGAAAATGATGACTTGTCATCTCCAAACCCTAATGGAGTTGAGTATGATAATTTTTATATTGATCTGAATGGGTTAATTCATCCTTGTTATCACCCTACAGACCGACAAACACCAGAAACAAATGTTGATGTATTTGTTTTATTAACTCAGTATATTGATTATATGATAGATATAGTTAGACCAAGAAAACTTTTATATATAGCAATTGACGGTGTTGCTCCACGAGCTAAAATGAACCAACAACGAAGTCGTAGATTTAAGACAGCGTATAATATGGAAAATCAAAGTTTTGAAGAAAAGAAAAGTATCTTTAAAGAAAAACCAGTTGATTCTAATTGTATAACTCCTGGAACTGAATTTATGGAAGCTGTTAGTAAAGTTATTAAAGCCTATATTAAGGAAAGAATGAATTCATCTAAATATTGGAACAGTATCATTGTTATATTTAGTGATTCAAGTGTTCCAGGAGAAGGAGAACATAAAATTATTGATTTTATTAGAAGACAAAAGGATTGTAAAAATTATAATCCATACATAAGACACTGTATGTATGGATTGGATGCAGATTTGATTATGTTAGCATTAGCAACTCATGAAAGATATTTTAGTATTATCAGAGATAAACCATATAATAAAGGAGATAAATGTTATATTTGTGGTGATTATCATTCTCCAGATCATTGTAAAAATTATAATAGAATAGCACCATTAGACCCAATAACAAAACCATTCATTTTTGTTGATTGTCATGTTCTTAGACAATATTTAAATAAAACAATTAAAGTAGAAAAATATGATTTTGAACGTTGTCTAGATGATTTTATCTTCTTTTGTTTCTTAGTTGGGAATGATTTCTTACCTCGTATCCCTTCTTTAGATATTCAAGAAGGAGCAATTGATATTTTGATTAAAATATATCTTAAATTTCTTCCAGAAAATGGTTATATTACCGAAAATGGAACCATTAATATTAAGATAGTTAAAAAATTTTTACATCTTGTAGGTAAAGAAGAGAAACAACTTTTGGTTAACAGAAGATTAAGAAAAGAAAAAGAAGACCAAATTTATTTCGACAAAAGGATGAGAGAATTAGATTATCAAATTCAATCTGCTTTTGAGAATCGAACTGAGGCATTACCTCAACGTAAAACAGAAATTAAAGTAAAGAGTATAAAAGAGGTACAATTAGCAAAAGAGGAATCACAGTTGATAAAAGAAAGTCTTGAGAAAAAGAAACAGGAATTATTTCACCAAATAGAAGAGTTAAAAAATGATGAAATACAATTAGGGGAACCAGGGTACGAAGAAAGATATTACCAACAAAAGTTTCATGTAGAATATAAGAAAGAAAAAAGTCTTGTTATAGAAATTATTGAGTCATATGTTGAAGGACTAAATTGGGTATTTAGTTACTATTATGAAGGGTGTCAATCATGGGATTGGTACTATCCGTATTACTATGCTCCTTTTGCTAAAGACATTGGTAAATTACTTGATCCAGAATTTGAAGTACAATATACACAAGGAAAACCTTTCAGACCATTTGAACAATTGTTATCAGTCTTACCACCTCAATCAAAGCATTGCCTTCCAAAAGAATTTCGTCAATTAATGAATTCAACTTCTTCACCATTAAGTAATTTCTATCCTGAAGAATTTAAAATTGATATGAATGGAGAAAGATCATTTTATAAAGCCATTGCACTGATTGGATTTATTAATCAAAAGAAATTGTTGAGTGTTGTTGAACCAATTGAAAAAGACCTAGGAAAAAAAGATCAACAAAGGAACTCTAGATATGGAAATGCTTTTATTTTCATAGGTAAATCAAATTGGTATTATAGAAAAGACATCCATCAGTTCAAGAAAACAGGCAAAGAAGCATGGAAACAAATAAAAAAAGAAATTAAAACGTATATTTCAAATGATCAAATTGTTCCAATCAAAACATATAAACCATTACATATTGAAAGTAATTACACAAAACACCAATTTGGTGGATTAATTATTCCAGTACGTGGAATGGATTTAGGAAAAGATAAAAGTAAGTGCTATATGTTAGGTTATATTCCACCTCAATATAAAAATGGGCATATCTTTAAAACTAGATACATTGGAGAACCTTTAGAATCACCTCAGTCATTAGATTCTATAAAAGTTAAATCTCAACCACAAAGAAAATCTATTAAACGTCAACGAGATATAAGAGAATATAGATTAATTCCTTTAACCCCAGACAACTCTGAGAAGAAAAAGTAATATTAATTCATTTGTTCTTTGTAAGTTTCAATTTTCATTAATCTACAAAAACTATTTCACTACTATTCGATAATAAGACTAGAAAAAAAAAGTTTTTAAAATGGGAATGGCAAGTTTGAAAGCAGAAATTGAAAAATAATCATCGTCATGATTTATTATTTTTTATCAATAAAGTTAAAAAAAAAAAAACTGATTACATTAAATATGAGTTGAAAAAAAATAGTATTAAACAAAAATAAAAGAGTTAATTTCATTTATAAATCATAAGGCTATGTGAATAATTGAAGAATAAAACTATGTTCATTAATTAATAACAGGGTGTAAATGATTAAACACTTTTGAGATAATTTGGTCATTTTTGTTTAATGTATAAGTAACTCCATATCTAACCAAATCAAAAAATTGATTAGTTAGAATACTTCCTTTTTCAACAACCTCTTCTAATTCAATAATGAGTTTTCCTCGAAAATAAACACGTTGAATCCTTTCAATAGAATCTGTTTTTGATGATTTTCTTGATAATTTTGAATCAAAAAAGAAGCCAAATTCTAAAGCAAGATCAAATAAAAAGTTATGAATAAATATCCTCTTATTTTTCTCAAATCTTCTAAAAGAAGTTGCTTTAGCTATACCATCTTTAATGTCTTGATCATAAATAGGTTTAAATCTTTGTTCTGCTAATTTCATTACCTCAATACTCTCACTATTTAGATGAATAGTCTGAACCTTAGCGCAACACAATGCAACACTACATTGTTTTCTCGGTCTACAAATAGTAATCCCACAAAATTGATTCAATAAAGCAATAAGGATAGACTCTTGATAACATTCTAAATCCTTAATTACTTTTTTTTTGATAATATATTTTAGGTCATTATATTCTTTTCTTCTTGGGGTACTAGAAATTTTACAGCTTTCAGTTAAAGACATACTTAAATGATATATTAAGATTGACTTTGATTTAAATATCTCTTAAACTTTCCCCCAAACAAATATCATATCTTTATTTGACCAATCAAATAGATATTTATTTTTATTTCTTCAAATGAAACTACTATAAATAGTCTTTCCCAAAATAAACTAAATAAAACAACACTTTGAGATATTTTTTAATGGTTTTCTTTATTTATTGTTTTTATATGATTTGAAAATATTTTAATACTCTCTCATCTCGTGTTGGTTTATTTTTAGACTCTTCTAATAATAAACTTTAAAATATCTTTTTAATAAACTATTAATTCTTTCCTTCTGAATCTTTCTCAAGGTTTATTGTTTGTGGAGAATAGTGTCTAGTATTTACTTCATAATGAAACATACCTTAAAATAGTAATTGAATGTTACTAAAACAAATTTATGTTATAGATATCATAAATAGAAACAAATGAATTAGTTGTAAAGACTAGTACAGATTGGACAATGAGAAGATTTTACACAATGGCTATGGCACTGATGCCCACAAGATAATGTGATAATATCTTCTTCTTTTTCTAATTCTTTTTCACAAAAGATACATTGCTCTTTTGGAATAATTTGCAATGAAGAAGATGGCATTGATCGTAGTGGTTGTGTTGGGAGATTATATGAGGCATCATTTATAGTACCAAAATTACCACGATCATAAATACCAAGGTATGGCTCATGAGAACTTCCTGTGTATGGATTTCTTGGATAGATTTGAATAGGGTTTCTTATTCGTGGTTGTGGGAGATATAAATCACCTGAAAAATTCCCAGGGCCTGGATGAAAAGGAATTCTTCCCGATGAAGGTTGTGGAAAATCAATCAAATTAGGTTGTGGGTAATTCTCAAATGATTGGTTGTATGATCTTCTTATCATCTCATTCTCAGGGATTGGTATTTTCTTAAACATAACAAATGGTTGTTCAACTACAAATTCAGAACCACAAAACGGACATATCAAGAATCCTTTATTTCTGTTGTACTTTCTACGGCAATTTTCACAATAATATGTATGTTCAGATGTCATGAAGAATGAAATTTAAGATTGACGTTTAAAAATTTTTAGTAAAATAAAAATAAAATAAAAAATAAAATAAAAAATAAAATAAAAAACTAAAGAAAACCTAATTCTTATTGATGAGTGAAAACCAACCAGCTCCTTGGTGGAAAGATCTTCCTGAAGAAATTAAACCAATCAAAAATGATAACGAGATTGCCAAGAAGAAATTTCAACAAGCCAAAGAAAAATATGAAGCGATGACATCAATTTATGAACAAAAGAAACTTGCAGAACATAATGGTAAATGGATGAGATCATTAATTACAACTGGTACATACAATGATAAAATTAAGGCATTAGCATTAATAGTATCGAGTGGTCCTTTTAATACATATAATTATCTTGTTCAATTACTAGGACATTGCACAAAGAAAAATAGAGATGAATCTGAGTTAGCTATAAGAGCAACAAAAGAACTATTTCAGCAACACCTATTACCAAAACGTTGTTTACTTAATTTTCAACAACAAAATTTTGAAATTGCAACTCCTTATATTCTTTCAAAATATTACTTTGAACATTTATTAAAAAATTCTTATGCACAATTTCTTGAAATTCTTAAAAATGCATCTATGGGAAATGTTAATAAATTTAAACTTACTGCTATTCGTTGTGCAAGTGAATTAGCAGCGTCATGTCCAGAACAACGGTATAAAGCAATATCATTAGTTGTAAATAAATTAGGTGATCTTAATGGTAAAGTTGCAAATAAAACTGATTTTTATATTCAAGAATTATTAAAAAGATATAAAGATACAACAGAAGATATTATCAATGCTATAAGAGAGTTAATTATTCGTCCTAATGTTAATCAAGTTACTATTAGAAGAGGTCTTACTTCACTCAAAAATATTCAATATTCAAAAAATAATCCAGAACAAGCAGAAGCAATGATTAAATTACTTATTGTTTATTTTAAATCATTATACAGTCAAAAAGAAATTGATACTCGTGCTCTTCAAAATGTTATTATTGGAATGAGAAAGTGTGTTAATTATTGTAAAAATTTTAAAGAAATTGAAGAACATCTAACTGATTTATACAAAATTGCTAGAACTATTCCATTTACTAGAGCTTTAGAATGTGTCTCTTTGTTAAATGAAATTGATAGATCAAAACGTTGTAATCGCTTGATTTATGAAAAGGTTAATGAAATAACTGAATTACCTTCAGAAAAACAATTTATTTTCCTTAATATATTGAGAAGTAACTTATTAAAAGAAGAGTCTATTGATGTTATTGCTTCTTTTATTAAAAAGTTATTGATTAAATCATTATACTCTTCACCTTCATTCATTTGTTCTGTACTTGGAATTACATCAGATATGTTAATAAAATACCCTATTCTTAAAGGTTTATTTGATAACGGTGAACTATTAGACGACGATGATGAACATTACCACGATATTGATATTGATGATAATGGTAACCAAATTATCAAAAATGAAGGTGAAAAAAGTCACCATGAATTTGATTGGAATAAAAGAGACCCAGCATACTCAGGTGCTATTAATACAAAATCTTTTGAAATTAATTTATTATTGCATCACTACCATCCAACAGTAAGACAATTAACACAGTCATTAATTAATGGAACTCCAATTCATGTAAATTTGGAAATTTGGGAGTCATTAAGCTCAAAGTTATTACTAGACCGTTTTGCCTTAAAGAAGTTAGTTAAAGGTCAACCAAATGAAGAAGAAGAAAAAACAAATGATGGACATATCTCCTTTGATAAAAAAATTGTTAGTAAAGTCAAAGATGAAAAGAACGATCCTAGAAAGATGATTGTTAATTCTGATGAATTTATTGAGTTAAAAAGAGAAAAGATACCATCAGAACTTTTATTTTTCTTTGATTATTATATTGACAAACACGTTGAAAAAGGTATTGCTGAAAAGGAAGTACCAAATAACACTCAAGAAGAACAAGACGATGACTCTGATGGAATGAGTGAAGACTTGGAAGAAGATGATGACATTATTTATAACGGAAAAGTCTATGTCAAAAAAGAAGAAGAACCTGAAGAAGGTAATCTTGAAGAAATTGAATTCAATGTTAGTAAAGAAAATATCAACAACGAACAAGAAAAGAATGAAGAAGATGAGTATGATTATGACGATATTATGGATCATGAAACTAATGAGCTTTTAGGATTAGATGACGATCAAATTGATGAAGAAGATATGAGTGTTGAAGAGGGTAACGTTATTGATGAAGAAGATGACGTTGATTAATAAAAGCGAATTACAAGTAATTTGATTGATTATTTGTTGGTCTATTTAATAAACATTTAATGACATTTATTTTTTTAATTAATTTGTGTACTTTCTAATTCATTTAAATTATAATAGGAATTGTGATTTCTGTGTCAACATTCCATAATTAATAAAACAATAATGTTCAATTCAAAGAATTTTGTCATTTTAAAAATTTTGAAAGAGAGACATTATTAGATGTGTATTAGTTTAAATTGTGTTATTATGTACAAAGACAGTAATAAGAGTTGTGTTTTATAATATAATATTAATGGTTAATGAATCTAAAGTTATAAATGATTTTAATCAATTTTATTAAAACAGAAGATGCTTTTCGTTCAATTATGATTAGTTCTTGAACTGATGGAGAAACAAAACAATGTATAAATATCTAGTTGGTATAACCTATAGAAGAACACCACAGTTATGATAAGATTTGTTTTTGTTATTTAAAATAATTTATTGAGGTTAATTCAAAATAGGACTTTATAAAGATATAAGAAATAAGAAGTAATTAAATTGAAAATAGCAAAGAGTAATTTCAAGGGTAATAATAAACTAGGACTGAAAATATCTAATATAAACAAAAATTCTATTCAATTACAAATGGATTTGAATTGTTTAGAAGGAGTAGATTAAACAGAAATAAATTAGTACAAAACATAAAATTCTGTGGTTTTGTTATTTCTTCTTTTTATCTTTCTTTTTTTTCTTTTCATTACTACTACTACTGATATCTATATGAATTTTCTTTTTTTGTTTTTCTCCATCAGAATCAGATGTAGATTCATTAATACGTAAAGATACAATTGAGAGTTTGTTAGTATGAGGTTCGTTAATTAATTCTGGAACAAGTTGTTGACTTCTATCATCAGTAGAAGTAGAATTAGGTGAATTACTACCATTACTAGAAGAACCATGTGAAGAATTAAAAGAAGACCTTGGTGATATTTTAGGAGAAAAACGAGGTGAAACTCTAGGAGAATGACTAGGTGTTAATTTACGAAAAAGGTCTTTTATTTTTCCTACTTTTGATTTACGTTTTTCTTTTTCATTATCAAGTTGTGGAGATGAAGACTTTGATCCAGAATTAGGAGATTCAGTTGAAGAAGAAAATTCTTGTTTACCTTCATCAATTATTACAACTTTAACTTGTCTTGGAGTAATAGATTTCATAGTTTGAAGTTTTTTAGGAAAACCACATTTTTCATTAAAAATTTTAATAAAACTTTCTGGTGTTATAGAACCAACATATGGTGATTCAGTAAGAACATTAACAATATGACCATTATAAAGTGCATGCATAAATACTTTATAATACATTTGGTTATCACAAATATTTTCTTCTATACCATTAAAAACACGATTAATATATTCTTTTCCTTTCATTGTCATTACTTTACCATATTCTTTATAAGGAACTTCTCTTAATGGTATTTCATATCCTTCTATAGTTGTTCCTATAATAAATGGATGAGCAAGAGCTTGATCAGGAGTTAAACGATCTTTTGGATTATATACAAAACAACGAAGTAAAAAATCATAAAGTGAAGCACGAATTTCTTTAACTTCATCAACTTCACTTGATCCAACTTTCATTGGATTCTTTTCAATAAGATCTTTAAGAGCATGATATGAAAAATAATGTCTATTTGGTGTAAGTCTTATATTTTTCTCTGCTTCATATTGAAATTGTTCTTTAAATTCATAAACACCATTTTTTAAATTAAAAAATTCTTTTGTTCGTGTTCCATTCTTTAACATTTCATTAGGTAACATTCCTAACATATCTATCATTTTAAATAATAAGTTATATTCACTTGTTCCAGCAAATAATGGAATCCCAAGGAAAAATTCTGCTGCTATACATCCTACAGACCACATATCAATTGCACATGAATAAGGTAACCCTAAAACAATTTCTGGTGCTCTGTAATGTCTTGATTGAATATATGTATTCATTGTGAAATTTTCAAAACAAGCTGATCCAAAGTCAATCAATTTAATGTTTGAAGTAGCACCTTGTAATAAAATATTTTCTGGTTTTACATCACAATGAACTATATTAGCATGTGATAATGTTCTTAATGCTCTTAATAATTGAAAAAGAAATTTTCTAATAGTTCTAATAGAAAACCCTTTATTTTTATTTTCTTTCATAAGATGATATAAATCTTTTCCTAATAATTCTGTAACAATACAAATATGATTATAATACATAAAATGATCTTTCATTGTAAGTATTTTATTATTTTGTCCTTGATCATAAAATGTATTTAACTATATTTATTAATATTTTTTTTTTCTTTTTATGTGTTTAATTTTATTTAACAAACAATCATTAAAACACTTACTTCAATAAGTCCTTGACGAAAATATGCTGTATGATTTTTTAATATTTTTATTGCAACTTCTTTTTCTTTATCTAATAGATCAACACATTTAAATACTTGACCAAATGTTCCTTGACCAAGTGGTTCAATAACTCTATATTTTGTTAATTTAGAAATATCCATTGAACATTCAGGACCTTCAAGAGAAGTAAATGTCCCAATAATATCTCCTTTTCTTATAATCAAATCATTAATTTCATTATCTCGTTGTTGATTTAACATAGGTATAGATGGTGAAGTAATGATAAGTTCTTCATTAGGTAAACATCTATTAAATGTCGTTAGTATTGAAGTAGTTAATTGTTTTGTTATTCCAAAAGTCTTTGGGGATGATTGATTAGAAAGGGGTATTATTTCTATTCTCTTGAAATCACTTCGTTCATTCATTTCTCAATTTAAAATGTATTTTTTTGATGAAGATGACCTTTAGCTTCTTTTCCCGTTTTTTTCCATTCTGATTATTCCTTTTTTTCTTTAAATTTATTTCCAAAACTTAAAATTACACATCAAATTTATAAATAGATTTTTTCTATTTTAATTTTATCGTAAACTATTTGGTATTGTTCTTTTAACTATAACTATAGAAACTTTTGACTCATTTTATTTCTAAAATTAGAACAAATTATTTTACAAATCTCATCTTTTTAAATTATAATATCTTTACTTTTTTATTCTTTTTTCATATTGGAATTTCTTCTGTTTATTATTATTGAAATAGAAGAAATATAAATATATGAATTAATCTTGTGGTACTGTATGCATAATTTGTCAAAATGACAATTTGCATTGGTGTACCACTTCTATGTTTTATTTTTTTTTTAGTTCTTTTAGGTCATTAAATAATATTTTTATCATTTGTAATATATAACATATTTTATTATAAGAATATTTACAATTTTTAAATATCTATTTTATTACCATAATTTTATAATAAATGAATGTTGTCATTTCATTAATTGATAAAACTTTCTTTATTCTTGTTTTCTTTTCTTGATTTGATTTGTTTATAATTATAGATCTGTCCATCTGAATGATGACTTCAAATTTGTTATTCTTCTACAATTAAACATACTTTCTGAATATTCAATCTAATGAAATTCTTTTTTTGTTTGTGTGGATTAAATTATAGAGTGATATATGAGAGTTATTTATAATAAAATTATAATTCTTATTTTTGTACTATTCCTTCAACAAAACATAACCTTCACAACAAGTATTGTTTAAAATTTTCAAATAAGAGATAATATATGGTCTTAAAGTGTTTTAATTATCTTAGATTATTTTTTTTTCTATTGAAGAAATAAAAACTTCTTTGATAAAAATGTAATAAAAGATTAACGTATTTTTCAAATAAGTTGTTATTTTAATTGGTTAGCTAATCTTGAAACTTATCTTATCACTTTGATGTATTTAAAACTCATTATTAAAAATGATTCATGAACAAATTGAGTTATTATCTCAATTTTTTATCTTTGTTTTGTTTAGAGTATTTAGAAAATATAAGAGTAATCCCTTAACAAACAATTACTTTTTTTTTCAATTAATATGTTCTTTGATAAATAATAATATTTTTATCAACTTTATTATTTATTGTTAGTAATTGAAACTAAACTGGAAGAAGTCATTATTATTTAATAAATGTTATTAATTTGGTTTAATTGTTTATTCAGTTACTGATATAATAATGCACAAAATTCAATATTAAATTTAATTCTTTATTACTAAATAACTAATGCATTGATTAACATTTTTATATTTTCATTCTTCTTTTACTCTGCAACAAATAAAACAATCAATGATAGTTTAACAAATACATTGAAACAGTTGGTTTGAACAGTTTATTGTACAAACAACTCTTTGTTATCTATTAATTCTCAAATGGTGTTGATGTTACAACCAATATATAGTATATTTATTGGTTTGATTAAAAATATTGTATATATTATTAGAGTATAAGTATCTTTATTTTCTATTAATTCTATAAATAAGTGTTTGAATAAGTTTTTTAAAAACATAGTATAAACAAGGGATACTAAAGTTAATAAAAAGATTCTGATGATACAAAAACACTTATCTCTTTCAGAATTAACTCATTAATAATATCTATGAAAAATTTAAATTAAAAAAAATGTATTGGTTGTAACTTTTTAATTTCATGAAAGGTACATAATGACTTGTTAATACCATATCTCAACAACTTTTGATTGTATTTAACAACTATTACTATAAATTACATTATGTTATATTACTTCATACTAAATTAAATTACCCAAAAGAATTTTCAAATATTTTGGAAACCTTCTTCTATCTTTAATACTAATTAAAACCATTATCAGTTTCTTCAACAATTATTGTATCATATAACCATTTTTTTATAAAGTAACAGTTAATCAAATGATGCTAAATAATGAATAACAATATAACTTATATCAAATCAACACATAATGCAATGAATTTAAAAAGAATGATTATTTTTACTCCTAAGTTTCATTGAGAAGATAACAACATCAACTAGATAGTTAGTCTGTAAGTTTTAGTAATAAAAAACCTTCAAAAACTAGCTAAAACAAGACAGTTCTTAATTATTTTATCTTATTAAAAGGTTAATTTAAAATAAAAACGATAAAGAGTTATACAGAAAAATAAATTTTTGAATAGATGAAACAATACAAAGAAATGATGATAATCTCATTTATTAAATGAACGTTATACCACTACGAGACCTTAATAAATAAGAGCATGATTTATTTTAAGTTTTATAAGTTTGATGACCAATAAAAATAAACTTAGGACAGTTGCAAAAGAGTTAAATTAGATTATCTAATCATAACATATAAAATACTTAAAGTGAACGCTATCTTCATGAGCCAAAGAAATTAATTAAATCAAAACAACACTGAACCTCTTTGAATAACAACAAGTTTAATAAAATGTTTTCCATACTTACTAATACAAAGAACAACATTCAAACTATAAAATTATAAAAAGAAGTGAATTAAATTTGGTATATTTCTTAGAACAACAATTCTTTTTAAAAAGAAGTTGTCATAACAAGTACATCTAGTAAAGTTTTTTATTTCTGACAATAACAGAATTAATAAAAAGAAACAAAATAAATTCACATATAATAAATTGTGCTAGTTTGTTTTTCTTTTGAAACCGTTGAAGCAATGCCATGTCCTGGTAAAATAATTGACTCAGGTTTAGTGTTATTTAAAACACTTAAAACACTTAGCTTCAACTTAGCAGTATCTCCACCTGGAAGAACAGAACTTCCTACATTTCCATTATAAATTGTATCTCCAGTTACTAAAATTTTTGGCTCTTCAAAATAAATGCAAATACTACCAGGAGAATGCCCAGGTGTATGTAACACAACACCTTCATACTGTCCTACATAAATACGGTCTTGGTCTTCTAAAATTCTTTTTACAGTTGGAAGTGGTTGTAACTGAAGACCAAATAGCATTGCCTGTAATGGAGCAATGTTATATAATTGAAGGTCTTGAGAATGAAGAGAAATTGGGGCATTTGTTTTTAATACTGCTTGTTCTAGTCCAGCTATGTGATCAATATGGCCATGGGTACAAACTATTTCAGTGCATTTTTTTAATCCATGTTTGTCAGCATCATTTAGAGCAGATGAAATATCACCTCCACAGTCAATAAGAATAAACTCTTGTGTTGATGTGTCTCCAAGAACAATGCAATTAGCCAAGAACATCCCAGTGGGATGAAGGGAATAATAAAATGATGATTTCATTTAATGGTTTTGAAGTTATGAAGTTTTTTATTTTTATAATTATATTTGTTTTATATAACATATTATTGGAATATTTTTATAATTAGAAGATTTATTTATTTAGTCAATGAGTTTCATTACCTGATTGTATATTCCTTTAGATGTGTTTAAATAATGAGGCAATGAAACTGTGTTAGCCATATGTGTAAACCAATATAAAGATAATTTTCCATAAATGGAATTTCCATAGTATTTCTCTTTACTAGTATTGTTCGTTGTTTAACTGTATTAAAAGAAATACAACGAACAAAACCTTTTTAAAGAAATAACAAATACTTTATACTTTTATTTAAACACTCTAAAAAATGATGGGCATTTGTTAAAGCTCAAATCTTTGATAAAAATGTCATAAAACCATAATACACTCTTTCTTTTATTCATAATGTAATGATGGACTCAATGAAATATATTTTATTGTTTTAAGGAATAATAAAGAGGTATTGTATTTTATTATTCTTCTGTCCTTATCATAAAAATAAAAATTGAGCTTATCTTTCCAGATAAGACTAACACTTTCTCAGTTTTTGTACACTAACAGAATGGATAATAAGTAAAAAGAAGAAATAAAGAAGTAAATTAATAAATTATAAAAAATAGAATATTTTTTTTATTCTCATTATCAGTTTAATAAGGATAATAAAAGGAATGAGAACAAAATAAAATGTAAATTATTTCAAAGTAACTAAGTCAGAAGCAAATTCTAAAAATAGTTTACATTCAGCAGATGTTGTGTTAATTGTTAACTTTGATTCTTTATTAAATTGATTGCATTTCATAAATAGTCCATCAGGTGTTTTAGTAATAGTTATAAGAGAGTAATGATATGGATTTAATTTTCCTTGAGAATAAACAATAAAACGTTTCTCAGCAAGGATCCACGTTACAGATCCAGTTGAGATATAAGAAGTAATTATATTTCCTAAATTATCTTCTCTCATTTTTCTTGATAAGAATGCTTCATTTCTATCATATAGTTTTAATGAATATTTTGGATTAATTGTTCTGATATCTCTAATTCTTTCTATTTGCATTTTACCAGTACTTGCCCTAACACCATCAGCCGTCTTTGTAACAAGATCAATTGTACCTACAATTGGTTTAGTAACAAGTCCAACAAATCCTTTACCAACTCCACTAATAAAACCAGTAA
This sequence comes from Entamoeba dispar SAW760, assembly GCF_000209125.1. Taxonomy (NCBI): domain Eukaryota; phylum Evosea; order Mastigamoebida; family Endamoebidae; genus Entamoeba; species Entamoeba dispar. The sequence goes on from NW_001855825.1 coordinate 110,971, forward strand.
TTCCTCCATCAATAGCCCCTTTAATTGGTTGGTATACTACTCCTGTAATTCCTTGGAAAACACCACTTGAGAAAGCAACAAATCCTTTACGAATTCCATCTCCAGTACTTTTAGCCCGTTTATCAGAATTACGTTTTTCAATATAAGCTTTATCAAAACTAAATGAAGCAACAAATGTTGATACAGAACCAGTTATACCAGATATTGATGATGCTGCTCCATGGGTTGCGTTTTGAGCTAAAGAAGAAACACCATTTATCATTCCTTTTCCAAAAGAACTCACTGAGATAGTTAATCCTTGTGCAGGTTCATAAAAGAAATCATGACACCCAGTAGAAATATCATTCAATAATCCTCTTGGATTACCTAAGAATGAAGAGTATGCAACAAGAAGAATTGCTTGATTAATAATTTGTTTATAATAATGTTCCACAAATATTTGTTTTAATGAAGATAAATCACCACTAACATTCTTTGCAACAGTTGCATTTAATTTGATTGTTGAATCTCTAATATTTAATAATGAGGAACCTAACGCATGTAATACAGCAGTAAAAGCATTATAAGGAATAAGTACAAGATGACTTGGTTGCAAATTGCATGAGAAATAAAGAACAATTGGTTGAAGGACTAATGAACGAATGAATGTATAAATATTGCTATTCATAGGAGGAATGCCACGAGTAAGTTGTTTCTGGTTTTCTTTTAATTTGAAATGCAAGGATTTGAAGAACTGATAGAAATCAAAAATAAACTTACTTTCTACTGCTACTGTTACTGGTTGAACTAAAACATTAATGAATGGGAAGTAGAAAAAGTTTTGACTTGTTTCACTTTGAATGATTTGAGTTGAGAAATGAATTGCTGGTAATGATGTCTTTTGAATAGATAAGAATACTTCTTCTTGGGTATTAACCTCATCACAATCAATCTGAACATCTTGAACATCACATACTACTTCAGAATATTTTGCGTTAATACGAACATTTGCTGTTAAATTAATTAATCTCGCATAACACAATTCAATCCGTCGTTGATCAATAATATCAATTCCAATAGTTGGTGCTTTAAATGAGAAATTAATAATTGGTACTTCAAAAGCCCCAGTACTACTAAGATCTGAATTGTTTGATAAAATAAATAATGGGCATTCTCTCATAACTTTTAGTTGATCACAAGTAAATGTTAGTGTTGTTATACCATTTATAATGAAGGTATATGCAAAGAATAAGGTTTTACCACTGATAATTGGTCCATAAAACTTTAATTTTTTTAGTGAATAACTAACATATTTATCTTTTAAGAATGGTGCACAAATAACAATATGGTCAATATCAATAATGTTATGAATATTTATTGTTGCTTCTGAATGAGGGTCAACAGAAGTAGATAAACCTGAGTTATCTGTTTTACTCCACAAATATTGAATAGGTACATCAGTGTCATTAACTATTTTATTCTTACATTTTAATGTTGTTTCATTTTCAATAACAACACACTGACCAACTCCATAATTTCTAACTGAAATAAACAAATTAACTCGGTTATTAAAGTCAGATGATTGAATTAAAGAAACACCACAACTACTTCCAGATATACAGGTAAATAATTCAGAATAAGGACCTTCTTTATTACAAGCAAGTGTAAATGAAGGGACAATATCACTACTTTTAGTTGGAGGTAGTATCAATGGTAATATCTCAATTTGATTTTGTTGTGATTCGGTTATTGTACTAGTTTGATTTGAACATTGAATAAAGAGTGGACGTCCTGTAGTATTAATTATATGATATGCATAAGTGATAGTAATAATTTTAATTCCTTGAAATTGTGAATTACTTGATAACTCCAAATGAATATAATTTGTTTTCTTCTTTCCATTAATACAAAGATCACCTGATGTAATTGATTCTGACTGAAGTGACTCAGATATTCCTTCGCACATAATTAATTTTAAATTACATTTATTTAATGTTAATACTTCTCCATTTCCTAAAGGTTGTAATAATATCTTATTACTTCCAACACAAGCAAAAATATTTTCATCTGTTTTATTATAAACTAAGAATTCACTATCAATAACACAATCTCCTTTGTTCCATCGAGCACGTATTGTTGTACCATTCTTTAATTGATAGAAATCAATATCTGAATAATTAATATCTCTTGTGTTAATAGATATAGTTGACCCTTCTCCATCAAATTGAATCTTTTTACCTAAATTTTTGAATAGTTTCTTTGTTTGACAAGAACCAATGTTATATGTTTCTTCTTTATTTCCAATATAAATTGTTCGTGGTAATAAATTCGTTATACTGAATGCATATCGAATATCAATTTGGAAATCATTAATTTCAGCATCTTTATATTCATAGTCAGTAGTCACTTTCTCAACTTGAATAAACATTGTTTTCTTTGTATCTAATGGAATTAATGTAGTTTCTTTTAACTCATCACTATTAATCACAACAGATTGTTTTTCAATAACAAGAGTGATACTTTCTTTTATAAATTCTTGTGGAATTGGTTTAACCTCTCCTTTTTCAAGAATTAATACTTTACTTAAATTTCCTTTATTGAGCCTAATCTCAAGTGGAATGTCTAATGAGTTTTTAACAGTTTTACATGTCATAAGATATACTAACTGAGATCCATCTGTATCATATATCATTTTACTGAAGAAATAGACTTTATTTTGTAATACATGAAGTTGTGTAATAGTTGTAGTTAATGGAATTTTAATATCTTCATTTCTTATTCTTAATGTAAATTCTTTAATGTGTTTTCTTTTTGCTTCTAGTGGTAATTCTACTGTAGTGTTTGATAATAATTCCACATCTGATGTTCCATTTATTTTTGCATATAACTTTGATGACGTAGTAGTCATTTGATTAATAATTCTAACTGGTTTATATTCTCCAACACCAAGAGCATTTTGGTTAAATTGGTCAATTTCTTTATAAACATCAAAGAAACTATCAAGAACCTCTTTTGTTACTGAGATATCGAAAACATTTCCAAAGCCAGTATTTACTGATAAACACAATCGTGGCTCTCCATGAACAATATCACATACAGCTCTAATAATAACATCAGCCTGAATATGGTCAAAGACTTTTTCATATTCACCAAACTTTTCATTAAAGAAATCAAATGATATTAATGGTGCAATATTAATGATAATATCATCATTATAAGAATATAACTTTGTTTCTGCTTTAACTATAGTAATTTTATATAGTGGAGATAATATTACTGGATGGTTAAGAATTAAATCAAAGTTACTAATTCCAAATGTACTTTTAATATAAATATCTTTTCCTTTAATTCTTAATGACGGAGGGTTATTCAATAAAGTGGCTAATGTCACTATTTTCTTTGTCTGAGGTCGGTCTTTTAATTTTTTCATAATACATTCAAAAATTTTCTTTAAAGTCTTTCCACATCCTAGTAACATCTTAAGATCATCAAATGAAAAGATAAATTTTCCTGGTTGGAAAATGCACTGAGTTGATGCTTCAATTAATTTCTCAGATAATAGAATTTCTCCATGGAAACTTAAATCAAATCCTTCATTTAAAATAACACCTTGATACGTTAATTCTCCATTCTTTGCTTGACAACTTTTCCATTCAGCTTTATTAATTGTAAAAAGGAAATTACTTTTATTATTCTTTTTAATAGTAACTTGTCCAGCACCATTTGCTTGCATTAATAGATATGGAGTATTAATATTTTCATCATCCATAACAAAAATAAAACTTATATCACTTACAATAATGGAGAAAATAAACCAATTTAAATCACTTTCTTCAACTATTTCTTTAGGGTGAATCTCTTCAAATGAAGAGAGAAAGATGGTTGAATCTTTTGTAATATCTAAAGTTGATAATTTATAGTTATGGTGTATATCAAAAGGATATTTACCAATAAGTATTGACTGTCTAAGTAATTCATCACATAAATATTCAATTTGATGTTCTGAAATGTTTAACTTCTTTTTAAGTTGTTGGAATATTTCATTTCCATCCAATGTTTTTGAAAAATTTTCACTTGCTTTAAGTTCAATTTCTTTACTCGTTCCATTGTTTACAATAATTTCAATAATATCTAATACACTCATTCTAACCGGTTTCTTTTTCTTAACAAATTGTTTTTTTTCATGCACTGTTGTTATTTGTGGTGTTAAATCAATTCCAATTAATGCTAAGTCACCGATTAATGATGGAATAATTACAACTGATAAACTATCGATATTACTTTGACAAAATATTTGTAGTGTTGGAATATACATATCAATTGATGTTGATAAAAATGGTGTTTCTTTAAGTTTACCTAATAGCCTATGGAATCTACCTTCTGCAACTGGTCTGGCATCTTCAATTATAATATCTTTTACTTCAATCTCTCCTTCTAAGTAAAGGTCTTTAGTAATTTTTATATTAGTTTTAATTCCATTAATACTAGCCAATGCAACATTATTAATATCTCCAAACATTACTTGAATAGAAGAAACGTTAATGTCCATTAAAAAATTATATTCTTTCTCCTTTCTAGTACTTCTATCTAGATTTTGTGTATATTCTTCACTTTTAATTTCTCTTCTTGCTCTTGTTGTTTTAATATGGTCAAAAAGTTTCATAAGAGTTTCGATATCTAATTTCTCTTTCACCGCAAAGAAATAATCAATAAGAAATTTCACTTGTTTTGCTTTAATATTAACTTGGAGTAATTGATTAACGATACATTCTACTTTTGTATTTCTTTTAACTTCTTCTTCTATTTCCATACTTGTTTTTTCATTACAATTAATAGATAAATTACTTATAATTGGAATAACCTCACCTTTTTGAGTTGTAGTAACATTACATTTATCTATTTTTAATTCAATTTCTTGATTAATTTTATCTTCAATCACATTGATTAATGAACTAATAATAATAATTCCAGCTGATGCATTTACTGAATAATTTCCACTAGAATAATCTTTAAATAAACGAATATGTGGAGAATTTAATTCAATTTTTGGATTAAACAAAGTAACATTATTTAATCCACCTCTTGATTTAATTGCAATACTTTTTACTATAGTTTTAAAATTGTTAGAAAAAGATATAAATCCTCTTACTATTTGTTTATGGATTTGTTCTAGATCAATGGATTTAATTATTGAATCACTTCCAATAATTTTTAATGATCTTGTAATAAATGATGGACAAATAAAGCACTGAACCATATTTAGTTTCATAAAGATATTGTGAATAATTAGGTTTTTTGTTGAAAGTTTCATTCTTGTTTGATCATATCTCATAGTAAGTAATTCTTTTCCTTGATAAATTAATACTGGTTGTTCTTTATTACTAACAACATCATATTCAAAAATACATGCTTGACGTATCGATAGATCAATTGTTGGTGATCCTTTCCATTGAAGTCCAGTTTCAATACCTAGTACTTTCATATTACAAACCATATCATCACTATCTTCAATTAAACACAATCCACATTCTTCAACACTAACTTTCAACTCTACTTCAATTTTCCTTTTAAGTTCATTTAAAATATTATTTCTTGAACTTTGAATTGAACTCTTCTCTTTAATAGATTCACTTTTCTTTATAACACCATTCTTTGTATTTATTTCATCCTCAATAACTATAGGTTCTTTTAATGTTAATAAACCTTTTCTTATTGTTTTTCTTTTATCTTCTATACTTCTATTATCTAATTGATATGAAAATAATAAACTCATTCCGTATTTAATTAGTTCACTAATAACTTTTGGTTGAATAGCTACTCTCATTCTTCCAATTTGAATTACTCCTTGAACACTAATTAACTCTTGTCCCCATCCAACATGAATATTAGCTAAATAACATTGACTACAATTTTCTAGTTTACTACTAAAAATAAATGGAATTTGTGGTTTCCTATTAACATGATCTTCTAATTCAATACTACCAATTTCTGCTTTACAATCAAATCCATTTGCCTTAATTCCTACATCAAATCCAACTTTTTCAACAACTAATTTAGTTACCATTTTCTTTTCTGAACTATCACCAATTTGTGCAATTCCAACTTCAAATCTCTCTAAATTTGCTTTAATATGAATTGACTCAGTGGCAACCCTCTTTAATAATGCCTTAACCATTCCTCTTTGTTGTTTTAAAAATTCAACATCATCTAATGACAGTTCTTGTTCATATTGTTTAGGAACAATTATTTCATCCCACCCATCTGTATACTCTTTAATATATTCCTTTATAAGATCAATTTTTGCTTTACTTATTTTTGAGACAAATGGTTTAAATGATGCAATGATATCAATAAATGGTCTATTTGGTTCACCAACTAAAACTTCTCCATTTCCACTAATTTTTTGTATAATATAATTAGCATCTTCGTCAGTACAACTATTATTCTTAAAAGAAGGATATGACGCACATGAAACATCATTAAGAATATAAATAAACTTTTGTCCAATAGGATTTTCTATAGTAACAATATGTATTTGTCCTAACTTCATTTTAATAAAAGGTGATTCTTTGTCATTAAAAAATAGTGGTAATGTGATTGTTGGTGCAACAACTTCAACGTCTAATTGAATTGTTGTTTGATGATCCGTTACAAAATCACCCAGTCTGTGAGTTGTTATTTGATAAAATTTAGTAAGTTGTTGCTCTAGAAAATATTTAACTTGTGAAAGACTAATTTGTTCAGGTAACATAAAAAATTGATAGAGATTCATTAATAATATTTTATTAATACATAACTCTGTTCCTGCAACACGTACATTAATAATAGCATCTGGACCACTTATTGGACGATCAATTGTACATTTAACTAATGGCAATTCTTCGACACTTTTCTTTAAAACGTCTGGATGAGCAGAAATCTTTTCATTAATTGAAGCATAATCACAGGTAATACCAACATGAAATCCTTTTCCATAGACAATACATTTAAAATCAATTCTAGATGCAATAACACTTAAAATTGTTCGACTTTGATCATTATTATTTAAACTAATTTCTCCAAATTCTAATTCAGCTTCTATGTGTAAGACTTCTTCTTTATCATCAATTTTAGTTTCATTACTATCGAGCATTTGACAAAGAGCGTCTATTTCTTCTTTTTTCATTCCCATCATTTTCTTTTTCCATCCTCCAGTAAAACTAGTAGCTACTTTTTTCAATGCTTTTTTTCTTAAATAAATAACTTCTTCTTCTCTTAATTTATCATCCATTCTTTTAACTTCTTCAAGGTCTTTAGTTTTATTATCATTTCTCCATTTTATATAAACTTCTATATATTTTTCTTCAATTGACTTAATAAGATCTTCTCTTATTCCTTTATTTTCCTCATTCATTCTTTTCTTTTTAATAGCCTCTACAGCAAATTTCCACCATGCCTTTTCATTTCCTAATACCCTTTTTTGTGGTCTTATTCCAAGGAATTTAATTGCTTGGGCATACTCAGATAATCTACCAATAACACTTAAAAATTCTTGATATTGCATTTGGGTTAATACCCCTTTAAATATTGGTGCTTTGATATAAGCACGAATTTGTTTATAATGTTTTTGAATAAAATCAATAATAATAGTTAATTCTGAAATAGTGGTGATAATACTTTTCTTTGGTATTGGATCATTAAATTCTAAGTTTCCTTTTCCAGCATAAAGAGATGCAGTTACAATTACTGCTTCTTTTCTAGTAATTCCATTTGGTTGTTCTTTTGCATTTGTAAAAGTAATTTCATTTATTTTAACTCCAATATAATCATCATTATCTTTATATTTAATATGAACATTAGTAACTGAAACAATAAGTCCTTCTAATAACTTTCTTATTAATCTAACTTTAGTTCCAGGTTTTCCATCAGTAAGTTTAGTAAATGATTCAAATTCTTCAATACGTTCTAATTTTCTTTTTAACTCTTTTTCAATGGCTTCTTTTTGGTCATAAGTAAATTCTTTTTGAGGAATACATAATGCAATAACATTATCAATATCTATTTGAACTTTTAAATCAAATAGACTAAGTAACTTAACGTGAAGTTGTTGAAGATTTCCAGTAGTAATATTAATTGGTAAATTTAATCTATTAAATGCATCACGTCTTAACGATAAATTATTAAGAGTAACCTCTCCTTTTGCTATACTTAATTTTAATGCATCAGGATTTAATTCAATGTATTGTCCTAATAAAGAAGTAAGTGCCTCAGCAACAAATGAGTCCAACATTATTGATTTCAAAGTTCTTTTCTTTAGTTTTTAAAAAAAATTTATTAAATGTCATTCACTTAATTATTCATACTCGTTGCTTTGAGAACTCATATCGTTAGGGCTTAGATTAATCATCACTTCTTGAATTATCTTTATCTTGTAAAGTTTCTTTTTATTTTTGATTTTATGAAGAAAGAAATAACATTTTTAGTTATATATCACATTTTAGAGAAAAGAGATAAATAAATTTTGGGATTTAGAACTCAAAAATTTATTGAATCATTTTTCATGTCAATTCCAATAAAAAATATACCTAGATTCAGAATTCCACAAACAACAGAACCAAAACGATCAAATAGCACAAAACCAAAATCTCCTATTCACCAACAACAAACATTCTATCCAATGCATCCTACACAAAGAAGAATACCTAACACACAATATTTCCACTCTCAAACAGCCGGAAAACATCCAGGCATACCTCAAGGAAAACCAACTATGAACCAAATCCCATCAAAATTAACTTTCCAAAATTCTGGATATCCACAATCAATTCCTCCTAATTTTAATGAAATATTACAAGGACCTCTTACATTACAACAATCACATCGATTTGAATTAATACAACAGAAGAGATTACTTCAACAACAAGTTCAACAGCAACAACGAATGCAAGGAATGCAAGGTAAACAACCTATCATGCACAACCCTCAAATGAATATTCAAAGAGTTGCAATACCACAACAAATTCAACAACAACGAATGCAAGGAATGCAAGGCAAACAACCTATCATACACTCAACTCAAGTAAATGCCCAGAGGGTTGCAATGCAACACCAATATCAACAAAGGAGTATGGCAACAATATCTACTCCTGCACCACGTCCTATTCAACCACCACCAATCACAACAAGTATAACTCAATCACAACAATTTGTTTCTGCACCACCTGTTCCAGAACTTAAGATAGTTCCAATGAAAGAAGAATATAAACTAATTGTAGAAAGATTAGAACATAAAAATTTCTTAACTCTTAGTGAATTAAAACGAAGAATGCAACAGTTTTTGGCTAAACGAAACCAAAAAATGGAAATTGAGGAAGGGGTATTAGAAATTATATCACAAGCCACATACATGAGAATGCTTGAATGTGTAGAAAAAGTTGGAGAAGCAGCTGAGTGTAGAACTGATGCTGAGCGATGTGAATTTGACATTGAAATAGGAGGAATGGATATTGGAGAAAAATTACGAAATAATTTGAACATTGAACAGAAAGTCAGAAAAAGAGAAGTAGATGATGCTAAAAAACCTGATGAAGAAGAAGAAACTGACCACATGCAAAACTTTTATGATCGTATTGATGCAAGACTGTCCAAGAAAAAGAAACAAGTTATTCAACAACGAGCACCATCATTTGATCCTGTTAAAATGAATAGAGTTAAAAGATATAAAGAGTTAATTAATAAAAGAGAAAGAGGAGAAGCTTTATCTAAAACAGAAATGGCATTTTTAGATGATAATCAAAAAAGGGTTGAAGACGATATTAAGATGCTTGAAGAATTAGAAATGGAAAAGAAAAGAATGTTGATTAAACTAACACTAAAAGATTATATATTTGCTAGACATGATATTGGTAAAGGAGCAATGAATCGTACAGAATTGGCTGATTATAGAAAACAATCAAATTGATTATGTTATTTTATGTTATTAAAATAAATTTTATTTTAATAATAACACTCATTCATTTATGTAGAACTTCTTCTTAAAAAATTATAGATGATTTAATTAATTTGTTTCCAATTCCATAGAAGTTTAAATTTTTAATTGTATTTGTTTAAGTTTATTTAAAATTAAGTAAATCCTTTTCATTGACAAATAAATTCAAAAAGATAATTTATGTCATTATTCCCAAAGAAGAAAATAAAAAACTAATAATTAGATTCTAGTCAATACTCATTCAAATATAAATGAGTAATAATTACAACTTGTTAAAACAATATTCAGGTATTTTACAAGAAAATGAATATCATTTTTAAAATAAAGATATTGAAAAGAAAAATATAATAAAAAAGAAGAATGAAAAATAAAAATAAATAAGTTCTATTTTTCGTTATTTATTTATTTGCTTCTTTTTATTTAATACAAACTCTAGGAAATTGTAAAAAGTTTTATGATTAACAGGTGTCATAAATTATAAACAACTTTATTTAAAAAAAATACTGAAACAAACAAAACTTTAATGTCTGTGCCTTTTTTATTCCTTCTATTAATTCTTATTTGTTCATATCAAAATAAATAGATGTTAATTAGATAAAAATAAGTTTTATTTCTTAATTAATCCCTTTATAATTTAATATAAAATTGCTAAGATGAGATTTTGAAAGATTAGTTTATTTTTGTAACTTAAAAATATCTATCACAAACAAAATATATTGTTTTATCATAATAGGTGAATTAAAAAAAAAGAATATATAAACCCAATATTTTGATAAATATTGTAAAGAATAAAAATAGTTTATTTTTTCTTTATTATTCTATTGACACATTCTCTAGCATGAATTATCAAAACAAATAGAAGTTGTATAGATTCTATTTAATCTACAAACTTTTAATAATCCAAAAATAAAAATATATTCTGTTTTTAATAACAAAAAAATAATAATTTAGAAAATAAAAGAAATATAACTTATTTATAGTAAAATTATGATAATTAAATTTGTAATTTAGAAATTAAATAAATATAGGTTATTTAACCTAAAATATTTAAACTCATCTACGTAAACTAGTTAATCAGTAAATTTAAGCATATACCTTTCTCACTATAATATTGTAGCGAGACATTCAGAGATGCTAAGAATAAATGGGTGTTCATTTTAATTTCTCTTTTATTACTTTAATAGTTTGAAAGAGTAATGAATATTCTAAATCTTCAGTATGTTTATATTTATAATCAGATTCTATAAAAGAGTTTTTGATTTAAATAATATTCTTCATTTCTATTACAAAAATTTCAAAGTTGAGGGATAATGAATTAATAATAACCACTTTTTTGTTATTTTTCTTTTGTTAAAACCTACTAACTGAACTTTAAAATATAATTAAATCTATGCCATTTGTGTTAATAAGTGGATATCCTTGTAGTGGTAAAACCACTTTTGCAAATCAACTTGTTAAATACATTAATGAAAATTATCCAGAAACTCCAGTTGAGTTAATTAACGAAGAAACTCTTGGAATTTTACGACAAGAAGCATACAAAAGTTTGTTTGTATTAAGTAATAAGAATAATGCTAACTGGTTTTAGCAATGCAAACTGAAGATAGAATGAGAACTGCTTTAAAAGGACAGGTATTACGTTTTTTAAATCGAGAGACTATTGTAATACTAGATTCATTAAATTATAATAAATCATTTAGGTATGAATTAAAATGCCATTGTAAATCAATTGCATCAACTAGCGTTACTATTTCTGTTACTGCTCCACAAGAAAAATGTATTGAATGGAATTCTCAAAGAGAAGAAAAATACTCAGATGAAATGGTTGTAGAATTAATAGAACGATATGAAGTACCATTACCGTCTCATAAATGGGACCAACCGTTATTTAATATTCAACCTGGAGAAGAACTACCATGCAAACAAATTTGTGAAATTCTTTTTAATAAATTTACTGGAAGAATTAATTTTAGTGTAAAACAGGATACCGTTGAAAGTAGTACTACTGTAACTCAAATTGATGCTGTAACCCAAGACATTATTGGAGTAGTAATGAAAGTTGTTAATTCACCAACATTCGTTGGAGGTGATCCTATTGTTGTACCACAAAGTAGTACTCGAGTTGTTCTTCCAAGAAAAGTTTCAGTTGCTGAAATTAATAGAGTACGTCGTTCATTCTTAAAATTGATTCAACAAAACTTGATTACTTTAGATAATAATGGTGGGGATGCATTTGTTGCATTCCTTAATTCTGCTTTCTTATAACATCAATTAATTGGATTTTTTTTAAAATTACAACAATTCAATAAAAAACTTATTTCAATTGATTAACAAGCCACTTTTTTTTGGCAATAAAAGTTCGAATAAAATTATTTTTGATGAATAAAATGATATTTACAGCCAATAAAGATTATTGGTTTCAGAAATTGAAACTCCAGTAGGTGAATTAAAATTATCTTCTTCTGGTAAAGTTGACTCTTTTTCAAATGGCAAAGGGTTTGTTGGACGTTGAGGATAATTATTTGAATTTTGTATATAATCATCAATTATTATCACATCATCTTCCGCATATGATGAGGAGGTTGAATCAATAGAAATTTGGTGTTTGGCTTTGGGTATTTCAATTGGTACAGAAAAAGAGTTTGTATCAGAAGAATCGAGATAAGCAACGCTCATGAAATGTTATTTATTACAAAGTAGTTCTCTTTTTTTCTTTTTATAAAGGAGAATTTTTGTAAATAATCGTAATGGTTCTTTTTCAGCATTTTAGTTTATTTTATTTCCTTATATACTTAATTTCATAGTTATTACCAATCCGACAATTGCAAAAGATAGGGCTAATGAGTCCTTGCTCTTCTTTTTTTGGGTTAACAAATTCCAATACTTTTACCCTTCAACTCTATTTTTTAAATGGTTCTTTGTTTTAAGAAATACAAAGAGACATAAATCAAGAAGTTTACTTATAAATAGTCAACAAAGATTTCTAAAAAAAAAATTTAATAAATTATTAACTTATTCTTTTATAATCTTCTAACAGTTAAATGTTGAATAAGTTGGATTGTTGTATTAAAAATAAAAAAAGATACTAAAATTAGTATTTTAAAAATTATTTATAAATATTAATGAAAGAAGGAACTTATTTTTTTATATTATTATAGTCTTAAAATTATGGAAATCAAATAAAAATGGATTATTATTGTTTTTATTTAATAATGAAGTTAGTCTTTTTTCATTCATTAATAAAAGTGTTTATTTTTTAATTCTTTGTTTTTTTATTAATCATTTGTTCCATCTTTGTTTAAATTAATTAATAAATTTTCTTTGTTAATTCTGAATTATTACTTTATAAAGAGTATCAATAAATTAGATTGGCTAAGATTATTCTTTTTGATTTTAGTTTTTTTCTTGTATGAAGGAATTAAATTTAGATAAATAGTAGTAACATACTTTTTTATTACTTATCAGTCATTTATTACTTAAAAAATCTTGTTTATTTGTATATGTTTATTTCTTGATATTATATTGAATTATAGTTATTTTAAATAAATTATAAGTTAATAAACTTGTATAGTGGTACTAATATCAATTATTTCATTTTGTATTGTTATTAATTTAATAAGGCATTAGAAATACATATAATTTTAGGAAATCATTAATCTATTAATTTGAGTTTGGTGAATTTTTAATAGTTATTGATTTAAGTTTAGAATAATTAATAAGATATTTAGGCTCCTGTCTAACCATATTAAACTTGAGTATTGATACAACTTTAAAAGTATAAAAAGAAAATATAATTATTGAATTTGAATGAATAGATTTTAAATATTTTTTATTTTAAATTGTATAAATGAATTTATATTTTAACTTTTTTTCATATTGTTATCATTTGATTCTACAATTCTTCTAATACTAGAGTATTCTTTATTTCGAGTATTTGATTAATTCATTTTGTTATTAACTTTTCGATACTTTTCTTGTTTATTTCGACATTCATATATACCATTATATATATTAATTTAATTTTGTTAAGTTTCTTTTTGTATTTATCATCTTTTTTATTTTATTTATTCATGACTACTTAATATTATTATATCTTTTATTAATTTATTAACTTTACTATTTACATAATCATTGAGACCTTTGTTTTTTATTAGCTAGTTAGCTAGTTAATAATTAACATTATTTATAATTTCTTTTTCTATGAATATATAGAACTAATTTTCTCATAAAGAAACTTGATTCAAAAAAAAACAAAAGAAAAACTAATAATAACTTAGATGCAAACTGTATCAATCAATGAAGTAGAGACCGAATAATTAATTTCTTTGAAATATATGTGAAGATCTTTTTGTAAAGTAAAGTTCAAAAATGAATCATCTGTAGGAAAGTTATTTAAAATTGATAATTGAAGTTCATCTTTAAGTTCTTGAGGAAGGGAAGAAGCAGATAATACAAAGACTGAATGAATATAATTAAATCCGTTACATAAATAACAGTATTCTTTTAAAAATTTATTGTTATTTTTTGTTAAGAATATGATACTATCAACATCAGTTTTTAAAATCAAAGAGCAGTCAATCATTTGGTAGGACTCTTTTATTTTCCAAAATTGATAAATCTTATCATTTTTCTCTATTTGGTAAATAGTAAATTCTAAAATATCAAATTGTTGATGAGAGTAATGAGCAATTAACTCATTAAGGCACTTTTCATCTGAGGCAGTGAAAACCACATATTTAATAATCCTCTTAAAAGAAGAGACGTATTGAGTAATAATCTCATTTTTCTTTGACATTAATTCCTTTCCACATTTAACGAATTGAAGGAGTTGTTCAATATCATCCCAACGATATTTATTTTCTTTAATATCTTTATCTATTCTTTTTTTGACTTGTTGTTGTGTATCACGGTATTGAATAAGATAATAAACAGTAGTTAAAATAATTATTTTCATAGGGTATTGGTTTAAGTCAAAAAGAAATAATGAAGATAGTGTGTTTTGAAGTTCATTTGTTTCAATATAATCTTTCTGAATATTTTGGTGTGAATCTTTTGAGTCTATGATAGTAATTTTATTCTCTTTTAACCAATCAATAATCTCTTGATAATCATCATCAACTTCCCTTGTAAATAAATCAAAGTTGCATAACCTTAACACTGCTATTTCATAATACGATAAGAAGTTCATAAAATGAAAATATTCTTTTTCTTTAATAATATCTTTTTTAATTAATTCAAGGAGAAAGTCTTTTATAATTGATTGATGTGTTTCATCAACATTAATTTCATCACTCTTTTTTTCTAAGAATAAAAGTACTATAGTGTTGAGAATGTTATTAACAATTGATGACCAATAATATGATACACAAACATATTACTTTATCTCGTTCTTCTATAAATTGTAACAAATTCTTTTTTTCAATTTTATTTTTCATTTCAAGACATTTTATAGAACTCCAATATGGCCATTGTAATAAATGAATTATCTCTATTATTTTTAATTGACTTCCAATGGTGTTGTTCATGTAAAAACTTTAATAAAAATTTATAGTTTTATTAAAGAAAAAAAATAAAATTAAATGAGTAAGTAGAAAATAAAAATGTGAATTTAAATTTCAATATCTGGTATGAAATCGTCTCCATTTGTTTCTGCAAAACCACTTGTGTCAAATTTTATTTCTTCTTCTTTCTGTCCAGGAATTCCTAAACCTTGATTTAGTCCATTTCTTGAATTATGTAGTCCATTTATATTCTTTCTACCTGGACCTGACGTAGTGAATTCATAAGGAATACCCATCATTCTATTGTAATCCATTAGAAATACTTTTAATAGTTCTTTTGAGGTTTGAGTTTTTTAATTTAATTTTTTTTTTTGAATTTTAAAAAGAAGTGAAAACATAATATGATTTAAAGATTTCATTTAGTTATTTTCTGGTAATGTGTTGTATGATGATTTATGGTGTTTCTTTTTCACACAAAATATAAGTCCTATCACTAAAACTATCAATGTAACGATAACACAGATCCCAATAATTGAACCAACAACAATAAAAATTATAATATTATCATCTTTAATTTTATCACTTGAATCACTAGTAGATGATTGACTATTATCTGGTGGATAACAAACATCAATAATACACTTTTGATTGGTTCTATCAAATTTATAACCTTCATCACAGTAACTAATAACACACTCTTTAGTCCATTTGTTATCATTTCCACATTTAAATCCACCATGACCATGTTCAATAGTAGATGTACTATCACATTCTTGAGAAAGTAATACTAATCTATCATTTTTATTATTACATTCTTCTTTATATTTATTAATAATTCTTTGTGCCTCTTGAGAGAATTCATTTAATTTGTTATCACTAAATTGATAAATATTAACTCTTTCATCAACTGGATCAACAATGAATTCTCTTGGAATGGTTTCATTAAATTGATAGTTTAATTTATAAGTTTCACAATAACTAAATCTCAATCTGATTCCCATTGTTCTTAACTCAAGTGCTTCAGCTGTATTTAATTCAGTACCTTCAACAACAGAAGATGGAGATTGACCAACATCAAAATGATCTAAGTCTCCTTCAGGATCAC